>NW_028190716.1:0-60927 GCF_048542155.1 Nylanderia fulva | reverse complement strand
TTGTCTCAATTTCTGCAAATCTTCTTGTTAATTGCTGTAATGGTTGGTTAGTTTTACGAATTAATTTCTTTAACGTAGACATATAATTCTCAAATTTAAATGCACTGAATTTATCCAGAGCACCAAATTGTTTTACGTCTGCAGCAAGATGTAATAAATTATGAATATTATGTGAAATATATTTAGAACCGTAGATAACTTGAAATGATTTTACAAAATGTTTTAATAAATTTTCTGCATATTCTATAATAGAAGTTTGATATGTTAAAGTAGGATGTGCAAGAATTGTGATTGCTACATGTAATGTTAGAAAATTTAAATATACATTTTCTTGTAGTATTCCTTTCAATATAATAGGACCTGTATATAATAAAAATTGCCGATATTCTGTGGCTTTCCAATGTTTGATATACTTTAATGATCTTGGTTTTCGAGCAAAATCAGAAGGAATATAATTGCGTAACTTTATTAGTTTCTTAGAAATTTGTTCTTTGTCTGAATTTGATAATCTTATCTTAAGTGGTCCTGAAAGCCATAACATAATAAGTTTACGCATAACACCCAAACATACCAGGTGCATATAATCTAGTGGCACATTTGTAACTAAGCCTAGATTTGGTATATTTTTTAAAATTGTGTCACCAGTTTGATAATCAAGATTATAAGATCCAGTAAAAAATTCTTTATCATTACGTAACATCATATTAGATGTGTATGGAAAACATATATGTCCTTCTATATTATCACCTTCAATAATGCATTTAGTGCAACTATTATATCCAGTGTGTCCTTTTACATTTAAAATAAATGATTTAGCAGGAGCGTCACAAATTATTGCTTTAATTTCGACTTTTATGATCTGTCCCTCATAATCAATCCCATTATTTATAAAAGCAATAGCATCACCTACAAACATTTTTAAAAACTCATTTGCATTTTTTGGTTTTCCTTCACCATAATATAAGGCAATGACATATACATTGTTTATAATATTATCTGCACATAATATTGGCCATAAACTCTTTGTGGAAGACTTATATATAGGTAAATCATCAATATTTATAAATAATTGAATGTTATCAAGAGCAAAATTCAATCTTTTACGTTCTTCAATAATTTTTAGAAGAGCTTTTTCGAGACCTAAGTGACAGTAATCTCCGTTTTCAATTTGTATAATTTCAGTTGATTTAGGAGTTTGCAATAATGTACGTGGATCTTTAGGCAAAGTATAATTAGTGTGTGTTTGCAATATCTGTAAAAGGTGACGGAGTGATTTGAGTGATATCTTTTCTTCAATAGCCCATTTACTTATGTCATGTATAAAAGTTTCGTTATCATTTAAACACAGATTTTCATAATTGTTATCGACTATAGCTTGCAGTTTATTTGCATCCGTGTAATTTTGTATCATACAGGCATTATTTTCATTCAGAAAGTTAATATTATTTTCATCATAATATTGATTTAGATTTCTATCTGAGTATACTTTATCAGAATCACATAAAGACGAAGCATTCTCATCAACAACAATTAGTTGATCATTATTATTATTAATTATTGCCATAGAATCCGCAGAATCAGTCTGATGAGTTATCATATTCATATCTGTTACTGTGTTTCTTGCAACTAATCTTCGTTTATGTCTTGCACTATAAAATATTGAGTGTTTTCGTTTGCGACCCATATTTTTCACAAAATATATTTTTTTTCCTAAATATACATATACAATGAAAAAAAGATATCTTGTTACAATAAATATGAAAAAAATATAAGACAAACATAAGATAAAAAATATTGTATATACTAACCTTAATTTTTATGTTGATGTTTTTCACTTTGTTAAATCACTTCTTATTGCTAAGTGATCTTCTGAGATCACTTATTTTGAGTCAAAATGTCCTCTTATGCAAATAAAAAACACGTGCTGGTACACCAACAGACTGCGTATACGCTGCAGAGCGTTTTGGGCAACGTGTACGCGCCTACACGGTCACGCTTGCATTAGGATTAGGTAAGATTAGGTTACATTAAGTAGCGTCCATTAACGGTGACGTGTTGATTCTTTTACTTTTAGAACAAATCAACGTCAAGTCTTGACAAGATGACAACTTAGCAGTCATTCTGCTGAACGCGACTATTTTAAAGAAAAATATTTCAAATAAAAGTTGTTTGATTCAAAGGAGGTCATAAAGTAGATGATGCCCTTTATTTGATGAATATTTTAAGAGATATTTGAAGTGGTGTACGTGTTATTTTAAATTGGACACCCTAATATATATTTAGTTATAGCAGTAATAAATATAAATAAATAAATATAAATTATTTATTAAATATATTATAAATTAAACTTCATTTTTCTAATTTTAATTGTTGATCGTCACAGCACAACATCTTTATGATGTCACTGTGACATTTTCTTGCTATGACAGATTTTTTATCATTATTGTTACATTTCGTGATATACTAGTTATATCAATGTGACATTTTTGATGATATCACTGTAACATCATAAAGATGTTGTGCTGTGACGATTAAATATATATTTTATCGTCACAGCAGAACATCTTTATGATGTCACTGTGACATTTTCTTGCTATGACAGATTTTTTTATCCTTATTGTTACATTTCGTGATATACTAGTTATATCAATGTGACATTTTACAATGATATCACTTCAATTGTGATTAATGATATCACTGTTACCTTCCAATAATCTCACAATGACATCACAGTGACATCACATTTTTTTGTCACCTTGTGACTCTATTGTGAGCTTATTGTGATGTCACTGTGACATTTTTTGCTATGGGGGTAATAATAAAAATTGGAAGTTTGTAAAAATTGATGACCTTTCTCGACATCTTCACTGAGGAAAAATCGTTTCTAAATTGGCCAGAGAATCTAACACTATCATATATGTTATTTCAATTACACTCTGTATATATATATATATAATTTCTTGTTAATTGAGAATGTCTCAAATGTCAAAATTATACCGGGTACCATATCCGATGAAAATCTTGCGAAAGCAGCATTTCTCCCCAGAAAAAGAAAGTTCAATAATGATTCAGAAATGGTAAACTTTTTATTCAAAACAAAATAAAATAAAAATTTAAGCATTGGTCTAATCTATAACTTTTGAATATAATATAAAGTTTTATTTGAATAAAAATTAAACTAATTAATTTAATATTTTATTTATAGGATTAAATCAAAAGCTTTAACCTACAAAACATTATAAAATTGTTAAATTTGTAAGTATAGAAATTTTTTATTTTTAATAAACAAATTGATTTATTTTTATTTTTTATTCATATCTTTCTTTTTTTATTAAATATTATTTATTAAATATTTTGTTTTAAATTTTTTAATTAAAATATGATTTAACTTATGAAGTGTATAATTAAAATTTATAATCTAAAAGAAATATATTAAACAAAAAAAAATATTTAAAGTAAATATTATACATAAACAAAAGTAAAAATACTATATAACATTATTTTTTTTTAATTCATATATCGCATTACATATAAATATAAATACTATATTTAATTTATTTGCGGATTGTATGTATATGAGTTTTATAATTTTCTGTTTGTACCGATTATCTTTTATTTTTGTTTCTTTGTATTTTGCAGCTACTGAAGAAGACCCGAAGTGGGTCGAAACGTTTAGAATTTAATAAATGAGTTTGATTTGAGATCTCAATTTAATTTATTAATTTTGTGCATGTCGTCCGATTGCCGTTGAGATTTTATTTTTATTGTAACACAATAATTCGAGCCGAGATTAACTGTTTTTATAATAAATACTATATTTATTAAATATTTATTTATTAAAAACTCTCCTCCAATTTTAAAGTCGACCAGACTGGCAATAATTTATTTTAAATAATTAGTTTAATTTACAACGTTTCGGCTGTCATTGCAGCCCTTTTCAAGTAATCTATAAACAATTATATACATATAAATATACTCTTAATGCGCTTAATCATACAAATAATTATAGATTTACAAAAATATATATGTTTACATACCAGATTAATACAATAAATCATATTTACAGCAAACCCCCGACAAAATTAACCATTGTTTTGATGAACAATGTATAACTGACAGAAGTAAGCCCGAAATAAATAGATGTTGACTGTTAGCAGGAAACTTAGTCACTACGCGTTGAGGAAATAGAAAACCAAAGTACTGTGTCTTTCGCAATTTTTAAACCGTCAATACAAAGTCAAATAAATAGATAAATAAATAAATAAATAAATAAATATGTAACATATGACAATATAATATATTAAATAGCTTCAAGAACGCGATCATAAATCCCACTGAAATTCTCCGTATCTTTTTGTAAATTAATGCTTTTTCTTTGGTTTTTTATATAGAACATTTCTGCTATTTCTCTTTTTCTCGTTTGTTTTTCTTGATGCAGAATCACAGGAGAATCTCAACGGAACTCATGATTGTTACAAGTCCGATGCAAACTAACAACCGAGTGTGATGTCGTGTCTTTTTTAATGTTATTTTTATGTTCCTTAATACGTGTTTCTAAATGTCGCTTTGTTTGTCCAATATATGTAGAGTCGCAATTCGCGCATTCGATCTTATAGACGACATCGGTTCTTTTTAAGTTATCAATACTATCTTTTCCTCTTTTTATCAAAGTGTCTAATTTTTTTGGAACGGTATATACTACACCGATTCCATTTTTGTTTATGCAACGAGTAATATTTTTGCTCAAATCTCTAATATACGGCAACACTATAACATTTCGTGTATCAAATTTATCTCGATTAGACGCACCAAAATTACCGCCAAATTTAATCGCCCTAAGTCTCCTGTTAACAATTTTGTTTAGGACTGTTAACGGGTAACAATTGTTACGAAGAATTCGTTTGACTAAGATGATGTTTTTCTCGTGAAACATAGGGTCAGCGAGTAAAATAGCCCTGTCCACGAGGCTTGTGATCACACTAATTTTATAACGCATCGGATGGTTCGAAAGAAAATTTATATAACGGCCTGAAAACGTAGGCTTACGAAACCAGTCAGTCGTCAATTTGCCATTAACTCGCATAACGCTTGTGTCTAAAAAACTTAAGGAACAATTGTTCTCCAATTCAAACGTAAACTTTAGTCTCGTGTGAAAACTATTAAAAATCGTAAGCATATCCTCCACTTTACATTTCGGAATAATTGAAAAAATGTCATCAACATATCTGAAATAACAATAGGGCTCAAAATCCAATTGACGCAAACAATATGATTCCTAATCGTCCATAACCATATCAGACAAAATTGGAGACAAAGGAGACCTCATAGGCGAACCGAAAACCTGCTCGTAAAATTTTCCATCGAAAACAAAACTAGTCGAGCGCATGACCGTGTCAATAGCATGTAAAAACTGTGCAATGTTAAATGAAGTAAATTGTGAGATATCATCCCAACGGTTTTCTATTGCTGCTTTTATTAATTCCCACGGTGTGTTAGTAAAAAGCGAAGTCACGTCCAACGAAATCATGACATGATCGTCATCAATGTTTTTATCTTTAATAATTTCAACAAAGGACCAACTATCCTTAATGTGAGATCGAGGTTTCTTGACTGCATTTTGTAAAATCTCACCTAAATAAGATGCAATGTAATAAACCGGACTTCCCAACGTTGAAATTATGATACGAAGAGGGTAATCTACTTTATGGATCTTAGATAAACCATAGGCACGAGGCAAATTGCCATTAGTACATCTCAATTGTTTGTAAATTGAATCATCTATGAGTCCATTATCCAACCAAGATTTTAATAAAGTTGTGATCTTTGCGTTGAGAGCGTTTAATGGATTTTTATTAAGTGGTTTATAAGTGGAAACATCTTTCAGTAAACAATTCATTTTCCCCACATAGTCAGTCCGATTCATCAATACTGTGACTTGGCCCTTATCGGGGGGGGGGGGGGGGGGCCCCTACATATATTGGACAAACAAAGCGACATTTAGAAACACGTATTAAGGAACATAAAAATAACATTAAAAAAGACACGACATCACACTCGGTTGTTAGTTTGCATCGGACTTGTAACGATCATGAGTTCCGTTGGGATTCTCCTGTGATTCTGCATCAAGAAAAACAAACGAGAAAAAGAGAAATAGCAGAAATGTTCTATATAAAAAACCAAAGAAAAAGCATTAATTTACAAAAAGATACGGAGAATTTCAGTGGGATTTATGATCGCGTTCTTGAAGCTATTTAATATATTATATTGTCATATGTTACATATTTATTTATTTATTTATTTATTTATCTATTTATTTGACTTTGTATTGACGGTTTAAAAATTGCGAAAGACACAGTACTTTGGTTTTCTATTTCCTCAACGCGTAGTGACTAAGTTTCCTGCTAACAGTCAACACCCAGTCAGCACATAAGTCGCCTTGAATGTACATAGGACATCCGTAAGATTCAAAGTACATCTTTCGAATCTCGTATATATACATAGGATATCCAAAAGTGTATATTCGTGAATGAGATGTCTGTAGCACATCTTATGTACATACAAATATGGATATACGTAGAAGCTTCAAAAACTTATATATGTAGAATGTACAAAAAAAGGATATACCCATATTGGATATCCATAATACATGCAATATACATACGCATTTTACAGGTGCAAAACTTCCAGAAACGTATATACATAGAATATATGAAATCGGATATACAAATAGTGAACATTCGTAATATATCTTATGTTCATACATATGGATATACGTAGAAGATCCAAAAACGCATATACATAGGATATACGAAAATGGATATACGAATATTAAATATCTAAAGTACATCTTATGTATATACGCAATGGATGTTCTTAGGCACTCCAAAAACATTTACATAAGATATACAAAAACGGATATACAAATATTAAATATCTAAAGTACATCTTATGTATATACGCAATGGATGTTCTTAGGCACTCCAAAAACGTTTATACATAGGATATACAAAAACGGATATACAAATATTGAATATCTATTGTACATCTAATATACATACGCAATGGATATTCTTAGGAACTCCAAAAACGTTTATACATAGGATATACAAAAACGGATATACGAATATTGAATATCTATTGTACATCTAATATACATACGCATTTAATATATTTGACAAAATTTATCATATATACACAAAATTTTTTAAATCTTTTTAAAATATTTTTTAAAAGATAAAATAATTCTCGAAAATATTTTTAAAATGTTTTTATGTCCGCTTTTTGATGTTTAAAAATATTTTCAGAAATATATTTATAATGGTTTTGTATCTTTAGGGAGAATAACCACCAAGTCAACCACGTGTTGCTCTGTAAATAGAGTTTATTCTATAGCTTATATTATATTTACAACTTAATTATACTATGATTCGTTCTTCCCCCTTACCTGTAAATAGAGAAACGACAATTAAGGTTTCTACTTCAATGGTCACTTCCCTCTTTATCACTCTCTATTATCTATCAATCACTTCTAATATCAATCTGCAATTTCAATCTGTCGTGACAAAGCCTTTTGAGAAAGAATTCCCTAACCTCTCTTTATATGCTCAGTTGGGTCCCGATAATCCGTCTTACCGACGCTTCTAAAGCGCGGTAAGACCGAAATTAAAGAAATACATTTTCTTTATATCCCCCCCCTTTAAGGGAGACATTAGTTTACATGCATGTGATCAGTCTTCTCTACTACTATAACTACATTCTTCTATTATAGATGTGCTATCTGCTGTATTTTCTTCGTAGTTGATTGCTTCTGCAGGAAATATCTTCGTTTTGTGGAAAAGATTTGATTCTTCTTTGTTGTATCCAGTATCTATTCTGTATATTGACTTCGATATCTTTTCGATAATTTTGTGTGGTCCGGTTTGTAATTCGTCTAATTTTTTTCTATTTAGTTTGTTTCCGTTTCCAACATATACCATGTCTCCTACTTCAAATTCGTAATGTAATCTATCTTCATTGAATAATTTTTTGTTGTATTCATGCGATTTTATAGTGTTTTTAAGAGCTGTTTCTCGATCTTGTATCCAGTGATGTTCTGTGACATTTTGCTTCAGTTCACGTGGTAGTGTTGTGGTGTCTGTACCGTCTAGTAGGTATTTTGGTGCAAATCCCGTGACCGTATGTTCGGTTTCATTATATTTTTGTACGCATTGTTGTGCTATTGTTGTCCATGCTATTTTCTTTTGGTTTTCGTTTATTGCACATCTGATTTTATTTACTAATGTTTGGTTTAGCCTTTCGTTTAGGCCATTTGAAAAAGGTGAGTCTACTGCTGTGAAAATTAAAGTAATGCCTTCATCCATTAAAAATTTTTTGAATTCTTTTGAGTTGATTCCTGGATATTGATCTGCCATGATTGTATTTATTTTGTCCACCTCTGAAGTGCTTTTTACCAATTTGATAAAATTAGTAGCATCTTGTGTTTTTGATGTTATTATGTAAGCGTATCTAGTAAAGTGGTCTACCAATAAATGTAGGTATTTTTTCGTTGATCGCGCTCCTCCAAAACCTCCAATTGTATCTATCGATGTTATTTCAAATGGTTTCTTCGCTGGTCCCAATTGGGACATAAAGCCATATTTAGCTTTTCCTCTTGATTTGTTTTTTATGCATATTGCGCAGTTTTTGCATGTTTGTTTTATGTTTTTTGTTAAGTTCTTTGCGGTATAGAATGGGCTAATTTTTCTTACCATTTGGTTTATTCCTAAATGACACATTTTCGTATGTAATTTTTTTATAAGCTCTATACTGCATGGTTCTGATAAAATTATTTTCTCTTTTTTATTTATTTTTTTATAATGTACATTTTGTTTTGTGATTAATTTTCCTCTGTTTTTATGTATTTCTTCGTTTTTGTCTTGGTCTAACATAATATCTTTTAAGTCTATTAGATTGACTAATTGTAGTCTTTCTTCATTATTTGTATCTGATTCTAGTACTGGGTTTCGACTTAGGGCGTCCGCTTCTAGATTATTTTCTCCTGGATTGTATATTATTTGGAAATCGTATTGTGATAGGAAATAAGTTAGTTCCCCTAGCTCTTCATCTGTCCTGGATTTTACGTTTAGATTCTCTAATGGTTTGTGGTCGCAGTATACTTTAAATGATTTTCCAATTAGCCAGAAGTGCCAGTATTTAATGGCTTCTTTTATCGCTAAGCATTCCAGATATATTGCTTTTTTTCGTTTTTGGAGTTCGTTTAATTTTTTCGAAAAATAAGCCACTGGCTTCTCTTCACCCTTATCTTTAGTTTGTTTTAAAACTGCTCCAATTCCTTGTAATGATGCGTCTGTGTAGATTTTTATTGGACGTTTGTGATCAAATATTTCTAATATTGGTTTAGAGTATAATAGGTTTTTGACTTTATCAAATGATTTTTTGCATTCTTCTGACCACTTAAATTCTTGGTTTTTTCTTAGTAACTTGTACAGCGGGTCTAGTATTATTGTTCTATTCGGAATGTACTTATGGTAGAAGTTTATTTTTCCTAAAAACTGTCTAATATTTTGTTTTGTTTTTGGAGTAGGAAAGTTCTTGATTGATATCAAATTATCATTTAATGGGCTGACTGTGTTGTTTGTAATTATGTGTCCTAGATATTTTACTGATTCTGAGGCGAATTTACATTTTATGAATTTTAGTCTAAAGCCTTCTTTTGATAATGCTTCCAATACTAGTGTTAATTGTTTAATGTGTTCAGCAAAATTTTTAGAGAATATGAGTATATCGTCTATAAAACTTACCGCGAATTTTGTTAGGTTGTGCTTTCTTAAAATATTACTTATTATCCTTTGGAATATTGCCGGCGAGGTTTTTAGGCCGAAAGGGAGGCACGTCCATTGGTAGTGTCCATTTTGTGTTATAAATCCGGTTTTCTTCCTGTCTTCAATTCTTAGTGGAATGGACCAAAATGCGGAATTTATATCTAATGTTGAAAACTTGGTGCAGTTTCTCGTTTGTATTATTAGGTCATCGATCAGAGGAAACGGTTGGGCTTGTGGTACTACAATTTTGTTTAAGTCTCTGAAGTCTATGCATAACCTTGATTTTTTGTTTTCCTCTCTCTTGAATGCGAGGGTCACAGGGGCCGCAAATGGACTGTATGAATCCTCTATCAGCTGTTCCTGTAAAAGTTTTGAAATTTGCTCCTCTATTTCTTTCTTGTCTTCAATGCTACATTTGTATGGTCTTTTGCTGCAGTATTTGTCGACCAATAGGTCGATGTGGGCTTCGTAACCTTTCACCGAACCTACGTCGTATTTGTCCTTTGCGAATATTGATCTGTAGTTATGTATTAATATTTCTAATTCGTCTCTTTGCTGAGAGCTTAGATGATCATCTATTTTTATTTCACAATCTATTTCATTTATATGCTCGTTAAAATTTAGTAAGTTTGCATCAATATTGTCTTCTTCTTTTTCTAAAGTTCTTTTTCCTTTTTGTAAATTTGATATAGCTTGTGTGATTTTTAAGTCTTCATTTTGTACTAGTTTGAACTGTTCTATTATGTCTAGTCCTATTAGAAAGTCATAACTAAAGTTTTCTTCGTCTATCACGTGTACATACATTTCTTTTTCAATTTCGAAAATTTTGATTTTTATAGGTATTATTCCTTTTGTTTTTTTCACACCATTAATTGTTTGTAATTCAGTATTGCTATGGTTTTTTTTCTCATTCTTTAATTTCGTTATTTTTGAATTAATTAAAGAGACATTTGAACCAGAGTCGTATATCCCCTTTATTTTCAATGTGTCATTGAGTACTAATTCGACTTTAATTAATGGTGTGCTTATTCGTTTTTTTGTTGCGATTCGCTAATCAGCTCTGCCTCTATTACGGAATTGTTTACCTGTGTGTTTGGATGTTTTCTTTTGTTGTTCTTCTCTTTTGATTTGAACCAACATGTTTCTTCCAAATGATACCGATCTCCTTTATTTAATTGCTTACAAATTTTGCATGGTTGTTTCAAATTTGTTTTTTCTTTGTATCTGAAACTTGTATCTTTCTCCTTTTTTGAGGTTATTTCTTTTTATCAAATATTCATGTTTATTTAATTCGTTGAACAAGTCTTCGGTTTCCTTTAAACTCTCTCTTTCAATTTTGTGTAATATGTAATTTGGTAGGCCCGCTGCGATTAGATCGATTAGGGTTCCCATATCTATTGATTTTCTTATCTCTAACAAGAGTCTTTCCTTTTTTACGGCATAATCTAACAAGGAACCTTCAATGTATTTAAATGATAGTGCATAGGTAATTGGGTTCCATCCCTTGTTTACATAAGTTTCACAAAATCTGCTTTTCCATGTATTCCAGTCAGCGTTAATTGTAATTTTTAACATCATGGAACTATACCAATCCAGGCTGTTCTTGTCTAATAAATGTCTGAGTGTTTCAATTTTTTCTTTGTCCTCTGTGATGCCAAATCGTTCACATTCTTCTTCAAAGGTATCAATCCACTGATTCGCATTAGCATTCTTAGTTGTATATTTTTCAATGGTAAATTTTTCCGAAATTTTCTTCAGATTTTGATGTTTGTTAGAATCTTTTTCGACCAGTTTCCTTAATATTTGTTTCAGAGTTTCATCCGCAGTCGTTTCTGTCGTATCTGTTTTCGTGTCTGTAATTTCTTCTAAAAAGTAATCAGAAAATTGCATGTTCCTTGATTCGTCTATATATATATCACGTAGGCCTTCTGACATTTCAATCCATACGTTTCTTTTTTGATGTCTTTTCCTTATTGTATTTTTCACTTTTGCAAATGTCTTTGTTTTGCATAACTCTGTGTGTAATGAGGTTTGTTGTAATTCGTTTGGTATTTCAAACGTTCTGCCTTCAGTAGTCGTTATCGAGGTTATGCACAAGACATTTGATTTTCCGTCTGCGGCTGGTTTTGCCGTGAATTCGAATCGGAGCTTATCCATGATAATGAGTTTTAACCCTTATTGTAGAGTAAAATTGTCGTTTTATAATGGTTTTGTATCTTTAGGGAGAATAACCACCAAGTCAACCACGTGTTGCTCTGTAAATAGAGTTTATTCTATAGCTTATATTATATTTACAACTTAATTATACTATGATTCGTTCTTCCCCCTTACCTGTAAATAGAGAAACGACAATTAAGGTTTCTACTTCAATGGTCACTTCCCTCTTTATCACTCTCTATTATCTATCAATCACTTCTAATATCAATCTGCAATTTCAATCTGTCGTGACAAAGCCTTTTGAGAAAGAATTCCCTAACCTCTCTTTATATGCTCAGTTGGGTCCCGATAATCCGTCTTACCGACGCTCCTAAAGCGCGGTAAGACCGAAATTAAAGAAATACATTTTCTTTATATATTTTGAATATACATTTTAAACTAATATTCAAAAATATGTATCAAATATTTAAGAAAATATTATCTGAACGATAAAAAGAACATTTTTAAAAATATTTTTAAAAGTTTTTTAAAATGTTATCACAAAAAATTTTTTAATTATTTTAAAATATTCCTAAAACCATTTTAAAATGCTTTTATGCAATATTTTATAGAAATATTTAGAAATATTTTTGAAAACATTTATATTTTGTGCTGATATATGTGTATATATATATATATATATATATATATATACATACTTATCTACCATTATAGTGGAGTATATGCATCGTAATTGATTTATAATTTTTAAGATGCCAAAATTAAAAGAATATTATTAGCGTTATTAGCGCAGAGTTTGCTCCAATACTATACTGAACGTATATTACTTTTTAATATTTGCAAAAAATATAGAATTAATAGCTTCTGCGCTTGTTGCCAATATATATATATATATATATTGCAAATATTAAATATTTTGCAAATATTAAAAAGTAATATACGTTGAGTATAGTATTGGAGCGAACTATGCGCTAATAACGCTAATAATATTCTTTTAATTTTGGCATCTTAAAAATTATAAATCAATTACAATGCATACTCCACTAATGGTAGATAAGTTGATTGCACTGCGTGAGTTGTGCGACACTGCGGCTAGACATTTTTCATTTATCTTCACTGCTCTTCTTGGCTCTCATCATTACTGTCTCATTTCTCATTCATCTTTCATGCAGTACACCACGCTTTGAAAAATCTAGAAATCGACTTGCGACGTTTTAATTTGTCTAAAGTGATTGTGCGTTGTGTGAAAACAACTTTTCGTGGAATAGCAGCAGGCAGTACATATAGTTTTATTAATATTAAAGCGGTAAGTCTCGTATATATGTCTTATATTATTTTATTTACTATTTTATTTATAATTAAGCATAATTACAATAAACTTTTTCTTCATATGTTTATTTCTTAAACTAAATAATATAACATGCTAGTCCAATAATTTAATTAATATAATCTAACAGCACAACACATTCGAAAGACATGCAGAAAATATCTTCGGAATATTTTCTGAACGTCTTTTGAATATGTATGCTGTATGAGTAAATTGGTTAATATAAAATGCATAAATCTATTGCTTTTAAAAAGCTGTACTAACTTTTCAATTTTTTTATAAATTCAATTTTTTCAATTTTTATATAAATATAATATTATTTCCAATCCTGTTTCGGTCCAATTTTTCAGTTATTTTATTTTTTTAATTTTAATTTATAGTACTTATATATACAGCACGCTCATTCAAAAGACATCCAGAAGATATCTTCGGGATATCTTCTGAATGTCTTTTGAATATGTATGCTGCATGAATAAATTTGGTTAATATAAAATGCATAAATCTATTGCTTTTAAAAAGCTATACTAACTTTTCAATTTTTATACAAATATAATATTATTTTCAATTTTGTTTAGGTTCAATTTTTAAGTTATTTTATTTAATAAATTTCAATTTAGTATATGTCCACTCAGCATGCTTATTCAAAAGACATTCAGAAGATATCTTCGGGATATCTTTAGGGTACTAAATTAGAAATAATAAATTTAAGAAATAAAATAACTTAAAAATTGGACCTAAACAGAATTGAAAATAATATATATTTGTACAAAAATTGAGAAGTTAGTACAACTTTTTAAAAGCAATAGAATTATGCATTTTATATAAATAAATTTACTCATACAACATGCATATTCAAAAGACGTTTAGAAGATATTCCGAAGATATCTTCTGAATGTCTTTTTAATATGCATGCTGTATGGGCAAATTTGTTAATATAAAATATATAGTTCTATAATATACATTTGCATTACATGTAAGTGATGAATAAAATCTACATATATTGGTTATTTATAGTTTATAAATAGTATAAGTTTAAACATATTCAAACAATTTGCTATATATAAAGTTTTAATTTTCTTTCTAATATTTGTTTCAGCTATCTTATAAAGTATAAAGGTTCTTTATAAATTATTTTATATTTTTGGATATTACGTTCAACTTCGATTCAATCATTCGGATCTATAAATCTTTATTGCACTTTTTATCTATTTAATTTTCTTGTGTCTCTCTGAATATAATTCAAAATGCCTAATAAAAAAAGTCAAAGAGAAAAATTATGTCGGAAAGTTAATGAAAAACTTCATCTGTCATTAGGCAATAGATGAGGGAAACGGGGAGCAAGGACAAGAGACTGAAGAGGGACGGGGGTGTGTGTAGGGAAGGAGTGTGTGTGGTGGAAGCAGTTGGAAGGGGAATGGGTGTGTGTTTGGTTCAAGAAGGCGGTTGGTGTTCTGTGTCTATGGGGGTGCCTTTTTGGGTTCAACGGGTGGCCGGGGAGCGGGACAGGAGAGGGTGTGATCTTTGGCGTGCGTTGAGAGCGTTTAATGGATTTTTATTAAGTGGTTTATTAAGTGAAACATCTTTCAGTAAAAAATTCATTTCCCCACATAGTCAGTCCGATCCTGCAATACTGTTGACTTGGCCTATAGGGGGGGGGGGGGCCCTACATATATTGGACAAACAAAGCGACATTTAGAAAAACGTATTAAGGAACATAAAATAACATTAAAAAGACACGACCATCACACTCGGTTGTTAGTTTGCATCGGACTTGTAACGATCATGAGTTCCGTTGGGATTCTCCTGTGATTCTGCATCAAGAAAAACAAACGAGGAAAAAGAGAAATAGCAGAAATGTTCTATATAAAAAACCAAAGAAAAGCATTAATTTACAAAAAGATACGGAGAATTTCAGTGGGATTTTATGATCGCGTTCTTGAAGCTATTTAATATATTATATTGTCATATGTTACATATTATTTATTTATTTATTTATTTATCTATTTATTTGACTTTGTATTGACGGTTTAAAAATTGCGAAAGACACAGTACTTTGGTTTTCTATTTCCTCAACGCGTAGTGTTTCCTGCTAACAGTCAACACCCAGTCAGCACATAAGTCGCCTTGAATGTACATAGGACATCCGTAAGATTCAAAGTACATCTTTCGAATCTCGTATATATACATAGGATATCCAAAAGTGTATATTCGTGAATGAGATGTCTGTAGCACATCTTATGTACATACAAATATGGATATACGTAGAAGCTTCAAAACTTATATATGTAGAATGTACAAAAAAGGATATACCCATATTGGATATCCATAATACATGCAATATACATACGCATTTTACAGGTGCAAAACTTCCAGAAACGTATATACATAGAATATATGAAATCGGATATACAAATAGTGAACATTCGTAATATATCTTATGTTCATACATATGGATATACGTAGAAGATTCCAAAAACGCATATACATAGGATATACGAAAATGGATATACGAATATTAAATATCTAAAGTACATCTTATGTATATACGCAATGGATGTTCTTAGGCACTCCAAAAACATTTACACATAAGATATACAAAACGGATATACGAATATTAAATATCTAAAGTACATCTTATGTATATACGCAATGGATGTTCTAGGCACTCCAAAAACGTTTATACATAGGATATACAAAAACGGATATACAAATATTGAATATCTATTGTACATCTAATATACATACGCAATGGATATTCTTAGGAACTCCAAAAACGTTTATACATAGGATATACAAAAACGGATATACGAATATTGAATATCTATTGTACATCTAATATACATACGCATTTAAGATATTTGACAAAATTTATCATATATACACAAAATTTTTTAAATCTTTTTAAAATATTTTTTAAAAGATAAAATAATTCTCGAAAATATTTTTAAAATGTTTTTATGTCCGCTTTTTGATGTTTAAAAATATTTTCAGAAATATATTTTGAATATACATTTTAAACTAATATTCAAAAATATGTATCAAATATTTAAGAAAATATTATCTGAACGATAAAAAGAACATTTTTAAAAATATTTTTAAAAGTTTTTTAAAATGTTATCACAAAAAATTTTTTAATTATTTTAAAATATTCCTAAAACCATTTTAAAATGCTTTTATGCAATATTTTATAGAAATATTTAGAAATATTTTTGAAAACATTTATATTTTGTGCTGATATATGTGTATATGTATGTATATACTTATCTACCATTATAGTGGAGTATATGCATCGTAATTGATTTATAATTTTTAAGATGCCAAAATTAAAGAATATTATTAGCGTTATTAGCGCAGAGTTTGCTCCAATACTATACTGAACGTATATTACTTTTTAATATTTGCAAAAAATATAGAATTAATAGCTTCTGCGCTTGTTGCCAATATATATATATATATATATATATATATATATTGCAAATATTAAATATTTTGCAAATATTAAAAAGTAATATACGTTGAGTATAGTATTGGAGCGAACTATGCGCTAATAACGCTAATAATATTCTTTTAATTTTGGCATCTTAAAAATTATAAATCAATTACAATGCATACTCCACTAATGGTAGATAAGTTGATTGCACTGCGTGAGTTGTGCGACACTGCGGCTAGACATTTTTCATTTGTCTTCACTGCTCTTCTTGGCTCTCATCATTACTGTCTCATTTCTCATTCATCTTCCATGCAGTACACCACGCTTTGAAAAATCTAGAAATCGACTTGCGACGTTTTAATTTGTCTAAAGTGATTGTGCGTTGTGTGAAAACAACTTTCGTGGAGTAGCAGCAGGCAGTACATATAGTTTTATTAATATTAAAGCGGTAAGTCTCGTATATATGTCTTATATTATTTTATTTACTATTTTATTTATAATTAAGCATAATTACAATAAACTTTTTCTTCATATGTTTATTTCTTAAACTAAATAATATAACATGCTAGTCCAATAATTTAATTAATATAATCTAACAGCACAACACATTCGAAAGACATGCAGAAAATATCTTCGGAATATTTTCTGAACGTCTTTTGAATATGTATGCTGTATGAGTAAATTGGTTAATATAAAATGCATAAATCTATTGCTTTTAAAAAGCTGTACTAACTTTTCAATTTTTTTATAAATTCAATTTTTTCAATTTTTATATAAATATAATATTATTTCCAATCCTGTTTCGGTCCAATTTTTCAGTTATTTTATTTTTTTAATTTTAATTTATAGTACTTATATATACATCACGCTCATTCAAAAAGACATCCAGAAGATATCTTCGGGATATCTTCTGAATGTCTTTTGAATATGTATGCTGCATGAATAAATTTGGTTAATATAAAATGCATAAATCTATTGCTTTTAAAAAGCTATACTAACTTTTCAATTTTTATACAAATATAATATTATTTTCAATTTTGTTTAGGTTCAATTTTTAAGTTATTTTATTTAATAAATTTCAATTTAGTATATGTCCACTCAGCATGCTTATTCAAAGACATTCAGAAGATATCTTCGGGATATCTTTAGGGTACTAAATTAGAAATAATAAATTTAAGAAATAAAATAACTTAAAAATTGGACCTAAACAGAATTGAAAATAATATATATTTGTACAAAAATTGAGAAGTTAGTACAACTTTTTAAAAGCAATAGAATTATGCATTTTATATAAATAAATTTACTCATACAACATGCATATTCAAAAGACGTTTAGAAGATATTCCGAAGATATCTTCTGAATGTCTTTTCAATATGCATGCTGTATGGGCAAATTTGTTAATATAAAATATATAGTTCTATAATATACATTTGCATTACATGTAAGTGATGAATAAAATCTACATATATTGGTTATTTATAGTTTATAAATAGTATAAGTTTAAACATATTCAAACAATTTGCTATATATAAAGTTTTAATTTTCTTTCTAATATTGTTTGTTTCAGCTATCTTATAAAGTATAAAGGTTCTTTATAAATTATTTTATATTTTTGGATATTACGTTCAACTTCGATTCAATCATTCGGATCTATAAATCTTTATTGCACTTTTTATCTATTTAATTTTCTTGTGTCTCTCTGAATATAATTCAAAATGCCTAATAAAAAAAGTCAAAGAGAAAAATTATGTCGGAAAGTTAATGAAAAACTTCATCTGTCATTAGCAATAATTAGTGAAACGGATCAATTAGCAAATAATGAAATATTCTTAGATGAATATTATAATCAGAATTGTAAAAAAATATATAATAGTGTTGATAATGAAATTGTTATTGATAATAATGATTTTAATGATAATAATGATAATAATGATAATAATGATAATGATTTTATAAATAATGATAACATTTTATTAAATAATCAAAGCAATAATTTGGAACAGAATGATTATTCTTTTCTTAATGATTTACAGCAACGTAATGATACTAATATTTCACCTCCATTATTTGCTAAGCCTAAGGAATCTCTTTCCACAAAATTAGGAAAATGGTCTATTGACAGAAATGTTAGTTTAACTGCATTTAAACAGTTATTAGATATACTACGCGAAGAACCATCATTAATTAATATCTTGCCAGCTGATCCACGTACTATTTTGAAAACACCCCGCAAATCTAATTCTTTAAATAATTCATATCATTATTTTGGTATACGCAAGTCACTAAATTTTTTATCTTTGAAACATAATGTAACTGTCGATCAAAATACAGAATTTTTTCTGGCAATTAATATTGACGGGCTGCCTTTAACAAAAAGCACATCAAGTTCCTTTTGGCCAATTTTGGGTACAGTTAAATCAATTAAAAATCTAAAAAATCAAGTATTCATAATAGCTTTACATTATGGAAATGAAAAACCTAAAGCCAATGAATTTTTAAAGGATTTTGTAGAAGAATGTATAAAATTATCAAATGGAATAATGATACAATCTGTTTTATGTAAATTCAAAATTTTAATGTTAATTTGTGATACCCCGGCCAAATCTCACATTTTATCTATTAAAAGTCATTCAGGTTATTTCTCATGTACGAAGTGTGATCAGGAAGGGGATATGGTTAATAACGTTTTATGCTTCGTTGAAACTGAAAATTTAAAAAAAAGAACAGATCATTCATTTAGAAATACCCTTCAAATCGAACACCACACAGGAGAAACACTTTGGCTTCAAATTCCCAATTTTAATATGATTGATAATGTACCTTTAGATTATATGCATAATCTTCTATTGGGTGCAACAAAAAGGTTGTTATGTTGTAAGCGTTATGGATGGATATTTGGCAAGCCTCCTCATAAATTACGTGCTTTAAATATTAATAAAATTAACAATAATCTTCAGGCTTTAAAAAAATATATTCCTTGTGAATTTGCAAGAAAAACTCGGCCAATAAACGAATGTAAAAGATTTAAGGCGACCGAATTTAGACTTTTTCTGTTATATACAGGCCCAATAGTTTTGAAGAAAGTAATACCATTAAAAGAGTATAATAATTTTCTTATGCTAAGTTTAGCTAGCTCAATATTGATAAGTAATCAGTACACAAAATTTGAAAATTATATTTCATATGCCGAAGACCTAATAAAATATTTTATTAAGAATTCAATTAAAATTTATGGACCCGATTTTATTTCACACAACATACATAGTCTATTGCATTTAAGTGATTGTGTACGTTTATTTGGTTCACTTGATGAATTCAGTGCTTTTGCATTTGAAAATCATATGCAAAAGTTGAAAAAGTATATCCGTAGACATTCGCAGCAGCTACAACAAGTTGTGTGTAGAGTTAGTGAGGATAATAATTTTTTGCAACCAATACAATTTGTAAATGATAATTCCATAACATTATTGCAGGAACATTTTAATGGTCCATTAATAAATAATTGCACTTCTCCGCAGTACAGGAAACTTAAAACGATTAATTATTGCTTAAATATTTTAAAAGTAGCTGATCGATTTGTCGAATTGACCGATTCAACTATCGTTGAAATACTAAATTTTGCATCATATCAAAATGAAATATTTTTAATAGGTATCAAGTATATTCCTCACAAAGATTTTTATTCAAAACCATGTTTTTCTTCATTATTTGATATTAAAGTTATTATAAAATATAATACTATATTTCAAATGTGGAGATTTGACAAGATCAAAAGAAAATTACTAGTTTTACCATATAATGATCAATATATTGCATATCCTCTACTGCATTTATAATTGTCTTAAATAATTTTATAATAAATAATAATCGATCACATTTTTCAATAGTTAGTTAAACATAAAATATTTGATAATTTTTAATTTAAATATTTGGAAACTTTATACTAGCTAGAAAAGAAAAATAACATACAAGCTAACGAAAAGTTAATTTTATAAGTTATTTTTCTTATTTAATTAGTATAAAGTCTCAAAATATACTTAATTCAGATTTATTATAATATAATAATTAATTGATCAGTTTTGCATTGAATTTTTTATTTTTTTATTAATTTCTTTATTACATATGTATTTTATTTGTTTAAAAAAATATTCCTTTTCTCTAGTCTTTCAATAATTATATTTTAAAAAACCCTCTTGTTAAATTGTGTAAATTTTATAACTAATTTTTTTTCACTGAATTTTATTCGTTGAGATATTTATTCGTTGATAGATAAAAGTTCAGTTTAGATTGAGATCCGAAATTGATTACTATCAGGTTATCAAGTAATTAAATCTGAATACCTGTAGCCCATAAAAATTTTAAAATAAAAAATTAGCATGTTGAGAATAAAAGTAACGAAAAAGATTTCAAAGAAGAGTCAGT
Source organism: Nylanderia fulva (assembly GCF_048542155.1). Lineage (NCBI taxonomy): Eukaryota > Metazoa > Arthropoda > Insecta > Hymenoptera > Formicidae > Nylanderia > Nylanderia fulva. Next base: position 39,769 of record NW_028190716.1, on the reverse strand, counting down.
TATGATATTTATTTTATTCTTTAAGTGATCTTGATCTATTTGCTAAATCATAGTTTTTCTCAAATGACATATCTCTATTTGTTTATTTCATTGTCTACTAGAGAAGTTTTTAATAATTGAATTTGAGTTTTAGGAATTTTTAAGAATTGATTAATATGTGTATATAGATGACTTGGCTTGTTGTTCGATTCAAAGAGGATGACACTGTTGAGGCAATACCGAAAAAATGGTTTTTGTTAAAAGAATCTGCATGCTATTGGCCACCACAAAATTATGAAACTACTAGCTATTAAAGCAGCTATAAAAAATGAATATAGTCCTGATTCAAACTGGATGAAATACGGAGCAATTATTTTAGGCACATATGGTAAATATGTTATTGCTTATATTATATAAAATTGTATAACATTTTTATAAAAAAAATTATTAAATTATTAATATATGTATAAAGAATTATATACACACACACACACACTGTTATTAATCATGGAATATCTTCTTTTATTTGTAATTATCATAAACTTATAATAATTACATTGTTATTTTGTACCACACATTTATTTAATATGCAATTCTATAATGTACAACAATATGGTAGTTATATTCTTTGTTATTGGATATATAATAAGTAATATTTATTTAGGTGATTTAAAACTTGCTAAAAGAAAGGCAATTAAAGCCCAACGTACAGATGATCTTTCATCACATACGGAGATTTTAACGAAAAAGAATAATAAAATACATAAGCGGGGACAAGGCAAAAGTAAAGGACATAAGGATTACTCAGATACTGATAAATCTTATGAATCGATATCTGATGAAGATAGCAACACATACCCTACATTACCACTTTCTGGCAAGAGACACGGTATAAGATAAATACTTTTCTAGTAAGAATTCATTTTATTTTCAAAAACTAATTTTCCTTATATTTAACAGATAATGATCGCTCTCCAATGGAAAGTCAAAATATTACTAATCGTAAGTATTTTTAAAACTTGAACCTTTATGTAAAATATTTATTATTACATTATTAATCAGATCAATATACTGAAGAAAATACGGCTTAGCAATTTATATATTTAAATACTGCTACCGGCTTTAAAGTGGAATAAATTAATATAGAATTTATTTATTAACACTATTATTTAGATTAATTTATATTAATACTATTATTTAATTAATACTATTATTTATTATTGAAAAAATCAATATTGTTTTAAAATATTAATTTTTAAATGTATATTATAATTGTTATCTAAAACCAAAATATTTAAATATAAATATATTTAGATAACAATTATAATATACATTTAAAAAATTAATATTTTAAAACAATATTGATTTTTTGAATAATAAATAATAGTATTAATTAAATAATAGTATTAATATAAATTAATCTAAATAATAGTGTTAATAAATAAATGTTATATTAATTTATTCCACTTTATATTTATATTTAAATATTTTGGTTTTAGATAACAATTATAATATACATTTAAAAAATTAATATTTTAAAACAATATTGATTTTTTCAATAATAAATAATAGTATTACTTAAATAATAGTATTAATATAAATTAATCTAAATAATAATGTTAATAAATAAATTCTATATTAATTTATTCCACTTTAAAGCCGGTAGCACATGGGTACATTCAATGCGGAGCGGAAAAGTCGTCAACATATACATACGAGTATATTCCTATGGTAGATAAGCTACGACAGGCCCAGCGTAGTCCGCTGTAGCATACTATCATAGGAATACATATGTTGAAATTTTTTCTGCTCTGCATTGAATTCACCAACGTATTATCGGCCTTAATATAACAAGTTTGTTGTTATACAACAATTCTGTTAAATAAGCATTATTAATTAAATTGATAATATTTTCTTGTTATTTTAAGATAACTTCAAGCAAACTACAGATAGCGTTCACGTAAATGCTGGTAAATAATTATTTTTATTCTTTATATGTTTTGTATTTTTTAAATATTTCTTTTTGTATAATATTTTAATATCCAATATAACTTAACTTTCAGAATTTTCAGAATTCAGAAAACAACTTCTTAAAGAAGTTCATCTGATTAATCTTAAATTAAATGATCTTATGGATAACGTGAATATACTTGTAAAAAAAGCCCGATATGCTGATGAGCCAGAACTAAATGATGACACTAATACGGCTGTTATGACTTTAATACAATCGTTTCCAGTCGTTACAGAGCAGGAATTAATGTCGATGGAAGAATGGCTATCGAGTTCAGCTGATAACATACATGCACTGGTGTGTACTTAATTATATTATTATATATTATTTAGATTATATTTTACATGATGAAAATTATTTTCTAATAAAGAACTTTTTTATTTTGTGAATTTTATATTTTAGAGTCATCAACTGCGTTTAATTGGAGGCACAGATCTTCCCCATGTAATCAAAGCCATTATGTCGAGAGCAATTTCAAATGAAGTTGGAATGCTATATTCCTGGGAGGGAGCTCGGCAAAAAAAGCTTTTAAATCGCTAAAGTTCGTCCAAGTGATCATTGGTAAAATATATTATTTTATATACTCTACATCAAAACCATTTTAAGCATATACATATACGCTTGAATCAAGTTTCATCGTAACATAACTGTGTTGCGTAATCAAATAATATTTAAATAGAAAAATTTGAATTTGAATTTAATTTTGTTACATTACTTTGTCGCTTTCATTTTTTTATTCACAATTTTTTTATTTAATATCTGTAATATATATGTATTATATGATGATGTTACGCATTAAAGTTCGCAGATCTGTTCACACCGGTTATGTTGCACAGTTACGTTATGTAATGCTCATATGCGTGCGTAACTTTTATATTTACTAAATGATTTTAGGTGTTGTTCGACTGAACTCCAAGACAAAATCTGCAACAGAATCGGATATCATAGAAGTAATAAAAAATTGGCTAGTTAGAAGTAAAGAACGCAGTAACAAGTTTCAATCAAAAAAGAAAACGGAAAACACTGTGTGTCAAACAGATTCCGTTTGTGAAACAGGCTCTGCTTGTGAAACAGGCTCCGTTTGTGAAACAGGCTCCGTTTCTGAGAAAGACCTTATTCAAGATTAAGATAATTATATGTATAACTTGCCGTTATATATATATAATTATTTGTTTTACATTTATTACAAATTAAAAGTAAAATTTTAAGGTTTTAAATACTATTAATTTGATTGTTCTGCTACTATATATATTATTTGCATTTATTATTTTTGTTTTTTTTATTTAGTGCACATTTATCAAAATTGCTTTTTGTTTTTATTTTAAAATTGAGTTCTTTTTATTTAAAACTTTAAAACACAACAACGGTTGAAACAACAGTTTTTAATTGTATAGAATATATTATATATGTATGTATTAGAAATAACTTCATTGGATATCTGTACTATACATACATAATATGACATTTAAAATGTTTTTCGAAAATTATAATAAAAAATAAATGCTAAAAAATTATATTAATATACAAAAATATATGTATACAGTGAATATGTTTATTACATCCACTGTTTATATGTACATACATTTTCGTATATCCATATAATTTCTTTAGCATTTATTTTTTATGATATTCGAAAAACATTTTGTACGTCATATTATGTATATAGTACACGGATATCCAATGTCGAATAAAATTAGCTGGAATCTTGATATAATATATATATATATATATATATATATATGTACAATTCAAGGTAGATAATTAAAGTATTAGTTTAAAAATTTGTCACATTTTTATAATAAAATACTAAATACAAAATGATCAAAACCTATATATGGCTGTATATTTGAATCTTTTTGAACCTCTCAAATAATATATACATATAATATATGAAAATGTATATACATTAAATGTACATATAGATATATATATTGGATATACGTAGTACATGCATATGATGGACAGTATACGTTCTTTCGATATACATAGTACATGTATGTGCGAGGTACAGTATACGTTCTTTGGATGTACATAATACATGCATGTGATGTACAATATACGTTCTTTGGATATATATAATACATACATGTGATGTACAATACACGTTCTTTGGATACACATAGAATATGCTAAAAGTGCGACGATATGGATATACAAAAATGTATGTTCCATGTATGTACATTGGATGTACAAATGGATGTATAATAGATCTACCTGAGACCTACGGTGCATTGCTTTTGAACATCTATACGATCTGCAATGGACATCTTTCAGATGTGTTATGATATACACAGGATATCCAGAATCCATTTCCGTATATTCTATGTACATCTAGGGGATCTTTTGTGCTGACTGGGCATCTATTTATTTCGGGCTTACTTCTGTCAGTTATACATTGTTCATCAAAACAATGGTTAATTTTGTCGGGGGTTTGCTGTAAATATGATTTATTGTATTAATCTGGTATGTAAACATATATATTTTTGTAAATATATAATTATTTGTATGATTAAGCGCATTAAGAGTATATTTATATGTATATAATTGTTTATAGATTACTTGAAAAGGGCTGCAATGACAGCCGAAACGTTGTAAATTAAACTAATTATTTAAAATAAATTATTGCCAGTCTGGTCGACTTTAAAATTGGAGGAGAGTTTTTCATTATTTATTACTGGCGACTCTTAAGGATTATCATTTATTTATTTATTAGTCTATAGTTATTTATTTATAAAGTTTGTAATTAAGAATTCTTAATAAAAATATTACTTTAATTTAGTAAAATAAAATTAAAATTAAAAACTTATTAATATTTATTTGTTTCTAAGTATCTTTTTTCCTTGATTTTTTCCAGGAAAGACAAATATTTTTTTTTCTTTAAATTATTTCTAAGGATTCTTTTTCTAGAAGAAAACATCAATTTTTAAAGTAAATAACTAAAAAAAATTAAAAATATTTTGTTTACAAAGAAATTTTGGAGCACCTTGTAGAAAATGATATAATTTTGTAAGTTACAGCTTATTAATAATTATAACATTGATCATAACTATAGAATTAAATTTACACACACAAATACATACGCACGCATATACATACATGTGTCATACTCACGCAAATCAGACATGTACACACACACGCACACACTAACATATGCATATACTTTACCTATACTACATACACATTATACACATGTATACATTATATACTTATTGATAATAATATTAAAATTTTAGTAATAATTTATGATCATAAATTTTAACCAATTTAGATATTTTATTCTTAATTAACAAAATATTTCAAAATTTTATTAATACAATTAATTTATTTTATAAAATAACAGGTTATAGCAGTTCAACATTTTAAATCAGATCAACCGAAAACCAAAAAAAATGGTAGAAACGCATCTTTATAATTTTATTATGAACAACAGTGAAATTATCCCAGTCAGCACAAAAGATCCCCTAGATGTACATAGAATATACGGAAATGGATTCTGGATATCCTGTGTATATCATAACACATCTGAAAGATGTCCATTGCAGATCGTATAGATGTTCAAAAGCAATGCACCGTAGGTCTCAGGTAGATCTATTATACATCCATTTGTACATCCAATGTACATACATGGAACATACATTTTTGTATATCCATATCGTCGCACTTTTAGCATATTCTATGTGTATCCAAAGAACGTGTATTGTACATCACATGTATGTATTATATATATCCAAAGAACGTATATTGTACATCACATGCATGTATTATGTACATCCAAAGAACGTATACTGTACCTCGCACATACATGTACTATGTATATCGAAAGAACGTATACTGTCCATCATATGCATGTACTACGTATATCCAATATATATATCTATATGTACATTTAATGTATATACATTTTCATATATTATATGTATATATTATTTGAGAGGTTCAAAAAGATTCAAATATACAGCCATATATAGGTTTTGATCATTTTGTATTTAGTATTTTATTATAAAAATGTGACAAATTTTTAAACTATTACTTTAATTATCTACCTTTAATTGTACATATATATATATATATATATATATATATATTATATCAAGATTCCAGCTAATTTTATTCGACATTGGATATCCGTGTACTATATACATAATATGACGTACAAAATGTTTTTCGAATATCATAAAAAATAAATGCTAAAGAAATTATATGGATATACGAAAATGTATGTACATATAAACAGTGGATGTAATAAACATATTCACTGTATACATATATTTTTGTATATTAATATAATTTTTTAGCATTTATTTTTTATTATAATTTTCGAAAAACATTTTAAATGTCATATTATGTATGTATAGTACAGATATCCAATGAAGTTATTTCTAATACATACATATATAATATATTCTATACAATTAAAAACTGTTGTTTCAACCGTTGTTGTGTTTTAAAGTTTTAAAATAAAAAGAACTCAATTTTAAAATAAAAACAAAAAGCAATTTTGATAAATGTGCACTAAATAAAAAAAACAAAAATAATAAATGCAAATAATATATATAGTAGCAGAACAATCAAATTAATAGTATTTAAAACCTTAAAATTTTACTTTTAATTTGTAATAAATGTAAAACAAATAATTATATATATATAACGGCAAGTTATACATATAATTATCTTAATCTTGAATAAGGTCTTTCTCAGAAACGGAGCCTGTTTCACAAACGGAGCCTGTTTCACAAGCAGAGCCTGTTTCACAAACGGAATCTGTTTGACACACAGTGTTTTCCGTTTTCTTTTTTGATTGAAACTTGTTACTGCGTTCTTTACTTCTAACTAGCCAATTTTTTATTACTTCTATGATATCCGATTCTGTTGCAGATTTTGTCTTGGAGTTCAGTCGAACAACACCTAAAATCATTTAGTAAATATAAAAGTTACGCACGCATATGAGCATTACATAACGTAACTGTGCAACATAACCGGTGTGAACAGATCTGCGAACTTTAATGCGTAACATCATCATATAATACATATATATTACAGATATTAAATAAAAAAATTGTGAATAAAAAAATGAAAGCGACAAAGTAATGTAACAAAATTAAATTCAAATTCAAATTTTTCTATTTAAATATTATTTGATTACGCAACACAGTTATGTTACGATGAAACTTGATTCAAGCGTATATGTATATGCTTAAAATGGTTTTGATGTAGAGTATATAAAATAATATATTTTACCAATGATCACTTGGACGAACTTTAGCGATTTAAAAGCTTTTTTTTGCCGAGCTCCCTCCCAGGAATATAGTATTCCAACTTCATTTGAAATTGCTCTCGACATAATGGCTTTGATTACATGGGGAAGATCTGTGCCTCCAATTAAACGCAGTTGATGACTCTAAAATATAAAATTCACAAAATAAAAAAGTTCTTTATTAGAAAATAATTTTCATCATGTAAAATATAATCTAAATAATATATAATAATATAATTAAGTACACACCAGTGCATGTATGTTATCAGCTGAACTCGATAGCCATTCTTCCATCGACATTAATTCCTGCTCTGTAACGACTGGAAACGATTGTATTAAAGTCATAACAGCCGTATTAGTGTCATCATTTAGTTCTGGCTCATCAGCATATCGGGCTTTTTTTTACAAGTATATTCACGTTATCCATAAGATCATTTAATTTAAGATTAATCAGATGAACTTCTTTAAGAAGTTGTTTTCTGAATTCTGAAAATTCTAAAAGTTAAGTTATATTGGATATTAAAATATTATACAAAAAGAAATATTTAAAAAATACAAAACATATAAAGAATAAAAATAATTATTTACCAGCATTTACGTGAACGCTATCTGTAGTTTGCTTGAAGTTATCTTAAAATAACAAGAAAATATTATCAATTTAATTAATAATGCTTATTTAACAGAATTGTTGTATAACAACAAACTTGTTATATTAAGGCCGATAATACGTTGGTGAATTCAATGCAGAGCAGAAAAAATTTCAACATATGTATTCCTATGATAGTATGCTACAGCGGACTACGCTGGGCCTGTCGTAGCTTATCTACCATAGGAATATACTCGTATGTATATGTTGACGACTTTTCCGCTCCGCATTGAATGTACCCATGTGCTACCGGCTTTAAAGTGGAATAAATTAATATAGAATTTATTTATTAACATTATTATTTAGATTAATTTATATTAATACTATTATTTAAGTAATACTATTATTTATTATAAGAGTTTTAACAAGGCTCTGTAATATAAATATAAATTTAACGTATAAGACCGGCAACAAAGGCCAAATCGCGGATGACAATGCGTTATCCTAACGAAACTAAATAATTTTTCGTTAGAATTAAATACCGGTGCACAAGGCACCAAATTTTTACTTGGACACGGCCAAGATTTTAAATATGAAATAATCTCATATTTTGAGATTTAATTTCAATACCCCTTTAACCCCCCTACGGAAAATAAATAAATGAATGCAAGAGAAAAATATAGATCCGAAAATCGCTGAATCGGGAATCGAACCCGAGACCTTTCGCTTGCCGGGCGACTGCTCTTCCAGCTGAGCTATTCAGATCCTTTCGATTCTATACTTTTCTCTGTTATATATATTAATGTTGGTAAACAAACGCATTTTTTAAGCCAGCGTGTATCAAATATAAGAGTTTTAACAAGGCTCTGTAATATAAATATAAATTTAACGTATAAGACGGGCAACAAGAGCCAAATCGCGGATGACAATGCGTTTATCCTAACGAAACTAAATAATTTTTCGTTAGAATTAAATACCGGTGCACAAGGCACCAAATTTTTACTTGGACACGGCCAAGATTTTAAATATGAAATAATCTCATATTTTGAGATTTAATTTCAATACCCCTTTAACCCCCCTACGGAAAATAAATAAATGAATGCAAGAGAAAAATATAGACCCGAAAATCGCTGAATCGGGAATCGAACCCGAGACCTTTCGCTTGCCGGGCGACTGCTCTTTCAGCTGAGCTATTCAGATCCTTTCGATTCTATACTTTTCTCTGTTATATATATTAATGTTGGTAAACAAACGCATTTTTTAAGCCAGCGTGTATCAAATATAAGAGTTTTAACAAGGCTCTGTAATATAAATATAAATTTAACGTATAAGACGGGCAACAAGAGCCAAATCGCGGATGACAATGCGTTATCCTAACGAAACTAAATAATTTTTCGTTAGAATTAAATACCGGTGCACAAGGCACCAAATTTTTACACGGCCAAGATTTTAAATATGAAATAATCTCGTCTCGGGTTCGATTCCCGATTCAGCGATTTTCGGATCTATATTTTTCTCTTGCATTCATTTATTTATTTTCCGTAAGGGGGGTTAAAGGGGTATTGAAATTAAATCTCAAAATATGAGATTATTTCATATTTAAAATCTTGGCCGTGTCCAAGTAAAAATTTAGTGCCTTGTGCACCGGTATTTAATTCTAATGAAAAATTATTTAGTTTCGTTAGGATAACGCATTGTCATCCGCGATTTGGCTCTTGTTGCCCGTCTTATACGTTAAATTTATATTTATATTACAGAGCCTTGTTAAAACTCTTATATTTGATACACGCTGGCTTAAAAAATGCGTTTGTTTACCAACATTAATATATATAACAGAGAAAAGTATAGAATCGAAAGGATCTGAATAGCTCAGCTGGAAGAGCAGTCGCCCGGCAAGCGAAAGGTCTCGGGTTCGATTCCCGATTCAGCGATTTTCGGATCTATATTTTTCTCTTGCATTCATTTATTTATTTTCCGTAGGGGGGTTAAAGGGGTATTGAAATTAAATCTCAAAATATGAGATTATTTCATATTTAAAATCTTGGCCGTGTCCAAGTAAAAATTTGGTGCCTTGTGCACCGGTATTTAATTCTAACGAAAAATTATTTAGTTTCGTTAGGATAACGCATTGTCATCCGCGATTTGGCTCTTGTTGCCCGTCTTATACGTTAAATTTATATTTATATTACAGAGCCTTGTTAAAACTCTTATATTTGATACACGCTGGCTTAAAAAATGCGTTTGTTTACCAACATTAATATATATAACAGAGAAAAGTATAGAATCGAAAGGATCTGAATAGCTCAGCTGGAAGAGCAGTCGCCCGGCAAGCGAAAGGTCTCGGGTTCGATTCCCGATTCAGCGATTTTCGGATCTATATTTTTCTCTTGCATTCATTTATTTATTTTCCGTAGGGGGGTTAAAGGGGTATTGAAATTAAATCTCAAAATATGAGATTATTTCATATTTAAAATCTTGGCCGTGTCCAAGTAAAAATTTGGTGCCTTGTGCACCGGTATTTAATTCTAACGAAAAATTATTTAGTTTCGTTAGGATAACGCATTGTCATCCGCGATTTGGCTCTTGTTGCCCGTCTTATACGTTAAATTTATATTTATATTACAGAGCCTTGTTAAAACTCTTATATTTGATACACGCTGGCTTAAAAAATGCGTTTGTTTACCAACATTAATATATATAACAGAGAAAAGTATAGAATCGAAAGGATCTGAATAGCTCAGCTGGAAGAGCAGTCGCCCGGCAAGCGAAAGGTCTCGGGTTCGATTCCCGATTCAGCGATTTTCGGATCTATATTTTTCTCTTGCATTCATTTATTTATTTTCCGTAGGGGGGTTAAAGGGGTATTGAAATTAAATCTCAAAATATGAGATTATTTCATATTTAAAATCTTGGCCGTGTCCAAGTAAAAATTTGGTGCCTTGTGCACCGGTATTTAATTCTAACGAAAAATTATTTAGTTTCGTTAGGATAACGCATTGTCATCCGCGATTTGGCTCTTGTTGCCCGTCTTATACGTTAAATTTATATTTATATTCCCCAAGTGAGTCGGGGCCGTCTCAGTTTCTCAGCGTTTCCAAAAACCCCTTTTTCCCCTTTGGTTTTTTTAAACCTGATGTTGCTAAAAAAAGGGGGTTAAAGGGGTTTTTTTAAATTTATCCGTATCGATACCTTTGGGAAAATTTCGAGTTTTGCCCCCGGTTAGGAGAGAATTTCGTCTGCCAGTATTTACAAAGAAAAAAAACCCCCCAAGAGTTTTTTTAAAAAATAGGGAAACAAAATTTTTTTTAAACCCCCGGGGGAAAAAAAAACGATTGGGGGTCGGGAAGTAGACCCCTTTCCCATAAAAAAAAAAAATTTAAAATTTCCATGTCAAAAAAAAACTAACACAAAAAAAAGTTTTTGAAAGGGCCCCTTTCAAATTGAGGGAAAATTTTTAATCCAAGACAACCCCCCATATTTTTTTTATGAAGGGGGTTTTGGGTAAAATCACGGTTGCAAAAGAAAAGAGTTGTACATGGAAAAAATTTTTGGTTTTTTGGGGGCCCCGCCCCGGGAAAATTTTTTGTTTTTAAAAAAAATCCGACTAGGAACCTAATTAATAAATTTTTTTGGGGGAAATTTTAAAAGGGGATGGAAAAAAAGAATTACTTTTTTCCCCCAAAAAACATAAAATCCCTGAACTGCACGGAGGGGGTTTTTTCCGGGGGAGGGATGGCCCCCCCCAAGGGTTTTGCAAAAACCCAATTGCCCTTTAGGGGAAAAACGTTCATCTGGGAAATTTACCCTCTTTTTTTGGAAAAATTTTTTTTCATAAAATAAAATAAAAGGGGAATTTCCCCAAACCCCGTTTCGGCTATTTTGTATTTTTCCCAATTTTGTGAAAAATTTTAAAAGGGGTTTTTGTTTTGGGTAGTGAGTGAAGCTAGTTTCACAAAAAGGGTTTTCATTTTTCCCAAGTACCTTTGGAAAAAGGTTTTTTGATATTTTAAATTTTAAAACGAGGGGGGTTTTAAAATTTAAAAAGAGTGAAATTTTCCCGAGAGGAATTTTTTGGCAATTCTTTTAAAATTTTTAAAAATAAATTATTTTAGGTTTAATAAGGGGGGGATCAAAAGCCCTTTTGGGGACGCCAGGGGTTCCCCCCCCTAAACCCATCATTGCGGAATCACTTTTAAAGGGGTTTTGGGGAGTAGAGGGGGTTGGGTGCTTTCCCCTTTTCTTTTTCCCTTTTTTTTTTTGATATTTTGACGAAAAGGTTTTGGGGGCCCCACCCCCATGTTTTTAAAAAATTTTAAAAAAACTTTAAATTTTTTTCCATCCCCCCGCAGTTCACCATGGGGGGAGGGGGGTTTTAACCCCCGTTTAAATTTTTTTGATGTCCCCATTTTTAAAAAAAATGGGAGCTTTGGGGTTTTTTTTTTTTTAAAAGCCAGGGATTGGGTTTAATTTTTTTAAAATTTAAAAAGCAAAAAACCCCTTTTTTTTAAAAAAAAAAGGGCCCCCCCTTATCAGCCCAAAGATAGAGTTTTTTGGCTTTTTTCACCAAAAAATTTCCTTTTAAAATTAACTTTAGTCTATGTTTGGGGGTTTTTTTTGGGGCTAAAAATTATCCAAAAAAATTTTTATTTTTTACTTTTTCAAGCGGGGGAAAAAAAATTGTTCTTCCGCTAAAAAATAATTTGGGAAAAAAAATAGGAAAAGGGTATGCAATGACAAGATTCTAACGGGGGAAAAAAAAAAAAATTTTATTTTAAAACCCTATTTTAAAATGTATCGAAGAGAATCGGGGGACTTTAAAACCCCCGGGGATTTGGAGGGAAATTTCCCTAAAATACAAAAATTAAAATTTCCCCCCAAAATTTTTTTAAAATTTTTAAACCCCCAAGGAAAAGGGTTCCCCCAAAAGAACTCCAAAAAAAGTATTTTTTTAAAAAAGGGTTTTATGGTTGGGGCGTCGTCCTGGGGCCCAGCCCCAAAAGGGGGTTTGTTGAAAAAAAGGATGAAAAAAAAATCCCCAAAAAAAAAAAAAAAAAAGGCGAAAAAATTTTAGTCATATGGGAAACCCTAAAATTTTTGGGGAACCCTTTTAATTTTTAATTTTGGGGGGATGTAAAAGGGTTTTTTGGCGAGGGGGGCCCTTTTTGGGGGGAAAAAATTTTTATATCCCAAATGATCCCCAAAAAAAAGTCAGAGGAATTTTAAAAAATTTTTCATAGGGGGCACTGAAAATTTTTAAAAGAGAATTTTTATTTTTTTAATAAAAAAAATTTTCCAAAATCTAGTTTTGGGGGTTTTTAATCCCCCCGGGGTTTTTTTTTTTAAGTTTTTTACATGATTTGGAAAAATTTTGGTTTTTTTGGGGTTTTTTTTTTAAATTTTTATTTTTTAAAATTTTTTTTTATATTTTTTTTTTTCCCTAAAAGGGGGATAAATGTGTCGGGGGGGAGTTTTCCCCACAGGTTGAGTAATGTGTCAGGGTTTTCCCTTGTCTTCTCTTTTTTTTTTCGTGGGGGGAGTGTTCTTTTTTAAATTTTTTAAAATTTTGTGAATTGTTTTACTTTTTAAATTTTTACCATTTAAAATTTGTGGGGGGAAAGGGGTCACTGCCCCGGTTTTTCCGACGATGGTCCCCCTTTGGGGGGGACACCCCGCCCGGCCCCCGGGGGTTTTTTAATAGGGGGAGTTTTTAATTTAATTTTTTTTCGGTTTTAGGGGATCGAGTTTTAAATTTTTTGGGTTTTTTCCGATTTTCCCTTTTTTTGTTTTTTTTTTTTTAAAACTAGGGAAAAAGTCAAAAGGGGGCCCCAAAATTTTAAAATTTAAATTTAAAAAGAGTTTTTTTTGGGGAAAAACTTTTTTTTAAATTTTTTAATTTGGGGGCCCATAAAAACCGAAAAGGCTCCGTTTTCCCCTTTCGGGGGTTTTAAAAAATAAAAAAGCCCAAAAAAAAAAAATTTTTTCCCCAAAAAAAAAAAATTTGGTTAAAAAAACCAAAGGGAAAAAATTTTTTCTTCCTTCTGGGAAAAACCATTATAAAAAAATTTAAAAAAAAAATTTTTTTAAAAGCATATTAAAAAATCGTAATATTAATTTTTACATAAAAGAAAAAAAATTTTCATCTCAAATATATATCAAAAAAAAACCCAAAAACTCAAAACCCCCAAAAATCCCCTAAAAAAAAAAATTTGGGGTTTCTTTTGGGCCCCCCGTTGGGGGCCCCTTTTAAACCCCCTTGTTTTTTTATGGCCCCCTCGAATCAAAAAAAAACCCGGGGAAAAAAAGGGCCCCAGGGTAAGGGCCCGGGCGGAAAACCCCGGCCCCCCGGGGGAAAAAAAAACCCCGGGAAATTCCCTTTTAAAAACCCCCAAAAAAAAATGTTTGTTTTGGGGCGCCAGGGCGGGGGTTTTGGCCAAAATCTAAAAATTCACAAATCAAAAAATTTTCCCCTTTTTAATTAGTAGTCGTCCCAAAAAATTTCCCCCGACGGCAAAAAATCGTTTTCCCCTCGGGTCGTCAGGGGGGGTTTGGGGGGGGGAAAATTGGAAAGGGGGGAAAAGGGAATTGAGAGAGGGGTTTTTTAAATCGCTAAAAATAACAAACAAAAAAATTTTGAAAATTTTAATGAACGAAGAGAAAAAAAAAAAAAAATTTTTTGAGATTTGAGTAAAAAGTTAGGTCAAGAAAAAAAAAATAAATTCGTTGTTTAAAAATTTGGGAAGAGATCCCCCCTTTTGTAACAACCCCCAAAAAAGTTTAAACGAGGCCAAAATTTTTGTTTCAAAAAAAAAACAAAACGGGGTATGTACCCCCGGGGGGGCTTTGGTTTTTTTTTAACCCCTTTTTTGGCCCCCACCCAAAGGGGGGGGTAGGGAAAAGATACGGGGGGGCCCGGGAAAAATAAATTGCACCCAAAGTTTTTGTTTAATTTTTAACCCCCCCCGGGTTAATAAGGCCCCCTGGGGGTTTTTTTAAAACCCCCAGGTTTTTTTGGGCCCTAAAAAAAATTTCCCCAAAAAACCCAGTGGGGCCCGCGGGGGTTTCCCTTTTTAGATCGTCACGCCGGTCGTTCCTCGCAATTTTTCCCCAAAAAGGACCCCAAGACGGCAGGGGTAAGGATTGGGGGAGAGGGAAAAGGGTTTTTTTGGGGTGGTGCTCTAAATAAATTTCTTTTTCCCCCATCAAAAAAACCAAAAGAAAAAGGGTTTTCAGTAATTACAAGGGGATACTGAAATTTTTTTCTTTTAAGTGAAAAAAATCGCGGCAAATCCCGGGGGGTATCCGCGGGAGAGAGGGGGCCCCTTTTAAATTTTAAAAGCGGGGGGGGGGGGCCCCGGGGGTGGGGCCGGGCCCCGGGGGAAAAAAATTTTACGGGGAAAAAGAAACTCTAAATAAAAATCTAAAAAAATCACGAAATTCCCGGGGTAAATTTAAAAAACCCGGGCCCCGGGGCCCCCTTAAACACGCTTCTCCCCGAATCGGTACTCACAAAAAAAAGTTGCGGTTTTAAACAAATTAGATAGGGCCGTTCGTTTCCCCGGGTTTTTCCCCGGGGGGCCCCCTTTTGGGGTGTTCGGAAAACCGCCCCGGAACCCCTTTTACTCCCCCAGGACGTTTTCCCCGAAAAAGTAAAGAGAAAAGGGGGCCCCCCGGGGGGTCACCCCCATACAAAAATTTTGGCCCCTTTTCCCCCGTGGGGGGCCCCTTTAAAACCTGGGGGGGCCCCCGGGGTCCCCCGCGGGGCCCTGCGAAATTTTTTGGTTTTTAAAAAATTTTTCCCCCCGGGTTCCTGGGGGTTTTTCCCCCTTCGGGTTCCGTTTTTCCTTTTTGGGCCGTCGGGAAGCCCCCCCCCAGTGCCCCTTTTTGGGGGCCCCCCCCAAAAAAAACCCCCAGATCTTTTTTTCGATGGGGGGGGTTCCGGGGGGGACCCGGGAAATTGGGGGGGTCAAAAGGGGGGGGTCCTCCCCCCCCCGGGGTTTTTTTGGGGGTCTTCCCCCCCTTTTTGGGGGGGGAGTGGCCCCCCCGTTTTGGGCCCGGGGAACCCCCTGGGGGGGGGAAAAAAGGAAAAATTTTACGGGGGGATCAGGGTTTTAAAAAGGGGGGGGACCCCAACCAAAAAAACTAGGGAAAATGTTTTTTCCCGGGGCCCGGGGACCCGGGAAATTTTGGGGGCTTCTGCTCGGTCCCCCCAAAAGGGCCTTTTGCCTGGGGGGTTTCCCCCCCCCTTTTTAAAATATGGTTTTTCCCCCGGGGTTTAGGGCACTTTTCCCTATCCCAAAAATTTTCCTCGCCGAAAACCCCCAAAAAAACGCTCAAAAAAAAAATCATCCCCAAAAAAAATTGGGGAAAAAGGATGCGAAAAGGGGGCATCCCCCAAAAGGGGGGTTAAAAAAAAAGGCCAAAAAAATTTTCGGGTGCTCTCCCTCTCCAAAAAATTTGGGGGGGGGGGGAAAAGGTTCCCAAATTTTCCCCCCTTTCCCCCGGGCCGGGGGCCCTTTGGCCCCCTTTTAAAGGACGTACAAAACCCCGCCCACAAAATATAATTTTAATATATATAAAATTTTTTAAAATTAATAAAAATTTTAATCGGGACAATAAAAGATATAAAAAAAAAATTTTTTTAAACATCCCCTGACTATTTTTTTTTATTTGTTATTTTAAAATATATATGTATATAATTTTAAAAAACACTATTTTAAAAAAAAACGTTCCTTTTTTAAAATTTTTTTAATAAAAAAAACTTTTTTCAAAAAATATATTTTTAATTTTTAAAATTTTTCCCCCTTTTAAAAAAGATTTCAAAAAACTTTTTGTTGAAAAAAATTTCCCCTAGGGGCCCTATTGCAAAATTTCCCGTCAAAAAAAATTTACATGAAATGTAAAAAATTGAAATTTTTTTTGGGGAAAAATTTTAAAAAATTTTTTGTAACAATGGGTTTTCTTTTGGGGGATCTAGGTCGGGGAAATTTTGGTTTTTAGAAAATTAAAAGATAAAAAAATATAAATTTAAAATTTTATACAATAAGCATAATTGGGGCAAAAAAAAAATTTTTGGGTTATTTTTTCCCCAAAAATAAAAAAAAATTTTAAAACTTTTTCCCAAAAATTTAAGGGGTTTAAATTTTGGTTTTTGAAAAAAAATTTTAAATTTATATTTTTTATCTTTTTTACCCCTTTTTACTCTTAAAAATACGCAAAAATTTAGTCTATTTTTCTTTGGGGGTTTTTAATTTAATTTATATAATTTAAAATTTTTTAAACTATATATATCTTAAAAATTTAATTTTATACTATATATACGAAAAAAATTTTAGACAAAATCTTTGCGTATATATAGTAAAAAATTTAAATTCAAACTTTTAAAAATTTTTAAGATGAAAAGATTAGTCAAACAGGGAAAAATTTTAAAAGCAAAGGTGCAATGAAAATTATTACGATAAATTAAAGAAATTTTCAAGTTTTTTTTGAGTGATTATGATTTAAAGTCATTCACTGAAAAATTTACATTTATTTTTTCCCCCAAAAAAAAATTCGGAAGTACCAAAATAAAATTTTCAGTACTACCCAGTGGTTTTTGGATCTCCCCCTGCAATAAAAAAGGTACTTTATTTAGAAATAAAAAAGGGAATTTAAAACTTACCTGAAATGATGATTTTTCCGGGGGGGGGAAAAATGGTACCGGGGAAATTTGAAAGTAAAAGGGACTTATTTTTTAATCTAAAAATTTTTATTTTATATAAAGGTACAGATTTTGCATATTCATAATTTGGTTGGTACGTATTTTTTCTTTCGATATCAATAAATAAAGGGAACGTTTTGTTTTTATTGCTAAAAACCGAAAAGATTAATTTTTTTGGGTTTTTCATTTTACGTACAATGCGAAGAGTCCTAGAGGAATGCAAAGTGGGGGAAATATCTGTAAACAGAATGGGAAAAGTTACTAGTGATTCGAATGGGGGAATTTATAATTACTTGATCTTCCCAAAAACAAATAAAAATTAGTGCTGCACGGGGGGCTTCTTGGATCTCGCCTCCCAAAAATTTAAAATGTCTTTTTTTTAAAGTAGAAAAAAAGGGAATATGCTTCCCTGAAATGATGATTTCCGTGGGGAGTGGCTACCAGGGACATCTGAAATGTGAAAAAATTTTTTTATAATCTAAAAATTTTTTTTTTAAAAAGGGTTTACGAGTTTGCATTTCATAATTTTTGAACGTATTTATTTTTTTTGATATAAAAAAATTTTAAAAGTAACGCTTTTTTTTTCCTATTGCATAACGATAAGTTTAAATTTAAAATTGGTTTAATTACGTACAAAAAAAGGGGGTCCTTTTTGGGATGAATGCAGAAGTAAAAAAAATCTGAAAAGGGAAAGGGGGAAAATTTTACTATGTGATTCGAAAAATAGAATTATAATTACTTGATACTTCCGAAAAAAAATAATATTCAATAGCTACACAGTGGCTTTTTGGATTCGCCGCAATAAAAAAAGTATCTTTATTAAGTAATAAGAAAGAAATACTTAGGGGAA
Source organism: Nylanderia fulva (assembly GCF_048542155.1). Classification (NCBI taxonomy): domain Eukaryota; kingdom Metazoa; phylum Arthropoda; class Insecta; order Hymenoptera; family Formicidae; genus Nylanderia; species Nylanderia fulva. The sequence goes on along the minus strand of NW_028190716.1, from coordinate 21,392 downwards.
ATGAGGTTTTTCCCCGATGGGGGAAGGGAAAAACCGGGGGACTCTGAAATAAAAAAGACTTATTTTTATAATCTGAAAATTTTATTTTATAAAGGTAAAAGATTTTCCCTATTTTTAATTTTTTGATACGTATTTTTTTTTCGATATCAAAAAATCAAGTAACCCCTTTGGGTTTCCTATGCTATAACGATAAGTTTAAATTTAATTTGGGTTTTCAAAAAAGTACAGTGCGAAGGGCCCATAGATGAATGCAGAAGTAGCGAAATATCTGTAAACAGAATGGGAAAATTTTACTATGTGTTTCGAATATAAAATTTATAATTACTTGATATTTACCAAAAAAAAATAATAATATTCTTTTAGTCCACAGGGGCTTCTTGGATCTCGCCTGCAAAAAAAAGGGTTTCTTTTTATTAAGTAGAAAGAAAGAATATGCTTACCTGAAATGATGTTTTCTTCCGAGGGGGAGTGGCTATCGGGCTTTTTAAAAGGGGAAAAAGACTTATTTTATAATCTAAAAATTTTTTTTTTATTAAACGGTACAGATTTTAAAAATTTTCTTTTAATTGTTGAAACGTATTATTCTTTCGTTTATCAATAAATCAATTTAACGTTTTTTTCCCTTTGCTTTTAAACGATAAGATTAATTAATTTGGGTTTTTCAGACGTACAGTGCAAAGGGATCCATAGAGAATGAAAAAGTGGGAAAATATCTTTTAAAAAAAATAGGACTCTTTTTCTTTTTTATCTTTTTATAATTGCCAATGTCTCTTCATTATTTGCTTTCAGTATTTTTTGCTTTATAGGGGTTTTCATTTTCTGCTACTTTATTTGGGTTTAATTTTTTTCCCAAAAATTTTCCATTCTCCCCCCAAAGCGCTTTTTTTCCCTTTTTTGTTGGTTGTAGTCTCTTGATTCTGATTAAAATTTGTTGAACCTCTCGTTCATGAGTTTATAGTTTTTAATTTAAAAACTTTAATTATATTAAAATTTTTAGTATTTTTTTTATCAAATTTAAAATCATTTTCATGAAAACTGGCGCTATAAATGGGGAGAAAAATGTTTGTATGCTAACATTATTTTTAATTTATTAAACGCGGTACAATTTTTTTAAAATTTTTTCTCTTATAAGTAGCGAAATATCTGTAAACAGAATAAAAAAGGGACATGTGTTTTAAAAATATGAATTAAAATTTACTTGATGCTTCCCCAAAAAAAAAAATAATTTTTTGTAGGAACCCCCGTGGCATGCACTTGCCGGGGAATAAAAAAAAATATTTTTATTAAAAAGAAGAAATATATTGTTAAAATTATGATTTTTCGACGAGGCTGCGGCTACCAGGAGATCTGAAATGTAAAAGATTTCTATCTTTAAAAATCTAAAAATTTTTTTTTTATGTTAAAGGTGAGAGTTTACATTTCCTAGTTTTGTTGATACTTTTTTTCTTTTCCCCTTCTTCTTCTCACCCCTTACGCAATCCAATCCGGACATAACCCCCTTCCCCTTTCCTTCCTTTAATGTAAATAATCATTTTTATTTGTTGTTCAAAAAAAAAATCCGGGAAAAATGAAATTTTGGGGCTTTTTTTCAGGGGAAAAAACCCAAAAAACTACTTGCAGGTCCTCTTAGAATACAATAGGCCGATAATCCCTTTAAAAAAAATTTTTTTGTAAATTGACGTTTTTAAACGAATTAAGAAAAATTTTAAAAAAAATATAACTTTTTGTTGTTTTAAAAACGGGCCTATCGAAAATATCATCCTGCGAATTTTAATTTTGACATTACTTCAGGGGGAAAAATGCAAAAAAATACTTGCAGGTCCTCTTAGAGTATGATAGGCCGATATAAACATTACAAAAGTTTTTTGTAAATTAAAGTTTTTAAACGAATTAAGTTTAATTTTAAAAAAATTTCAAAAACATTGTTTTTTTTAAAAATCCCCTATCGAAAATATCATCCTGAAAATCGTAATTTGACTTTACTTCAGTGGGAAATGCCCCCAAAAAACTTGCAGGCCCTCTTAGAGTACGATAGGCCGATATATTTTTAAAAAAATTTTTTTGTAAATTGACCCCTTAAACAAAATTAAGATAATTTAAAAAATCATCTTTCTTTGGTTCTAAAAACGGGCCCTATCGAAAATATACCCTTTGCAAATCTTTAATTTGAAAAAAATTTCAGGGGGGAAATTTCCCCCAAAAACTTGCAGGCCCCCACTTAGGTCGATGGGCCCGATATAAAACATTACAAAAGTTTTTTGAAAATTGACCCCTTAAACGAATTAAGAAATTTTAAAAAAAATCAAAAAATATTCTTTTGTTCTAAAAACTGCCAAAAAAATACATTTTCCTTGAATCGTAATTTCAAATTATTCCAGGGGGGAAATGCAAAAAAATATTTCCCGGTCCTCTTAGAGTCGATAGGTTTATATATAGATACTTTTAAAAAATGTTTTTTTTTTAAATTGACGTTTTAAAACCGGAATTGAGAAAATTTGGGGAAAAATTTCATACCCTTTGGGTTTTTCAAAAAACTGCCTATCAAAATATCCTGCGAATCGTAATTTAATATTTCAATGTAAAGTGAAAAAAATACTCCCCCTTTTTGTGTACAAAAGGATATATGTATTTTAAGTTTTAACAAATTTGAACATATGTATATGGAAAAGTAAAAAAGAAAAAAAATGAAAAATGACCCCGGGGGGGGACCAAATTTTACTCATATTAACCACAGAAGTAAAAACATTGAAAAAATCAATTTTAAATCTAATTATGGGGTTTTAAAGTCAAATAGGGGTTTTTTAAAAAAATAAAATTAAACAATAATATATAGTGGGCCCAAAAATAAACGAGCAAAAAAAAAATTTTTTAAAAAAAATTTTTTTTTTTAATATTTTTTTAAAACTTTAAAATTTTAAAATTCCGTTACAGAATCGAAAAAAAATTTGGGGAAACCCCGTTTCGACTGCCACTACAGTTTTTATAATACAAAAAAAATTAAAAATTATTAAATTTTAAAGTTAGTGTTAAAAAACAAAGTTAGTTAAATTTTTAAAAAAAAAAATTTTAAACAAATTTTCGTGTTGCCCCAATAGATATGCAAGGCGATTGGTCTGAGACCCAAGTTATGCAAACATTTGAGATGCTACGGATAAATACGCAAAATTAAATCAAGGGCAAAAATATTAAAAAAATTTTTTAAAATTTTCATTATCGTTTTAACAAATCCTTTTCCCCCATATTTCAAGTGGGTGTTGCGAAGTCGAATACCAAAGAAAAAAAGAGAGGGAGAAAACCCAAGGGTTTTTTTTTAAATTTTAAAATTAGAAAAATTTTTTTAAATATGTCAAAATAATAGCTCAATTGGGGGTTTTTTTATTTAAATTAAAAATTCCCCCTTTTTTTGTTTTTAATGGGATCATTTTAGATATTAGTTTTTTTTGGAAATTTTTTTCATACCCCCCAAATTTTTTTTTGTCCCCGGCAAAGTAGGGGTTTTCTTTTTTTAAAAAGGGGTTTTTCCTTAAAACCCCAATTTTACCCGATTTTAATTTTAAAAAATTTTTTTTTTATGTTTTTTAAGTCTGTTCCTAACGTTTTTTTCTGTCCGAAAGTTTGGGGCACAATGTTGCAAAATTTAATTTGGAAAAACTTTTAAAATTTGGGGGGGGGGGGAATTTTTTTTGTTTTTTAACTTTTAAAATCATTTTAAATTTTTTAAGCAACGATATCCTACCACTACGAAAGGTTTTTTTTTTTGCTAAGCAACTTCCAGATTTTGGGTTTTATTATGGTTTTGACAAAATTTTTAAAATTTTTGTTTAGTATTTTTATTTTTAAAATTTTTATTATTGGGGTTGTTAAAATTTTTTAGTTAGAGATTTTTTAATTGGTTTTTTTTTTTGTAAAAAATTTGATAAGAGGATAACCCCTTTAAAACAAAAAGTTAAACTTTTTTCTAATTTTTTTTTTTTAAAAAAGCGGAAATTTTAGTAAAAAAGCCATCTACCAATTTTTAAAAAAATTTTTTCCATTTTAGGGAAAGTCGGAGTTTTTAAAAAAAATAAAAATAATCTACCTGAAAAAGGGCTTTTGTGATTCCCAAAATTTTAAAAAAAGGGATCTAATTTTATCTTATGTCTAAAAACTTTTAAAAAAGTTTATCCCCCTTTTTTTCCCAAATTTAAAATTTTAGTTATCTTAAATTTTTGAATTCGTTCAAAAAAAAATTTTTGGCAGGGAAAGGAAAAAAAATAATGTCGTCTACTAACGGAATAAAAAGTTTTTCCCCAAATTTTTTTAAAATTTTCCAATTTCCAAGGGCCGAAAAAATTTGGGGAATTGGGAAAAAAAAGGGGGGAACCCATAGGAGTCCCATAAATTTGTTTGAAAGTTTTTTATTAAAAGTGAAAAATGTAGAATTAATAAATTTTTATCATCCTATAAATTTCATTTTTGGGAATTTTGTGTGGACTCTAAAAAATGCCATTATTATTGATCCGGTTTAATGCAATTAGGGAAAAAAGTAAAAAATGAAACAAACGCCCAATAAAGCTATTATGTCGGTTTTTGTATTTTTTCCCCCTGATAGAATGTTGCATATTCAAAACTGTTTTTTACAAAACGTCCGCTTGGGAAGGCTATCTTTAAAATTTTTTGAAAGAAAAAAAGAAATATTTAAAAGGAAGATTTATTGAGGAAACTTTTAAATCTAAAAAAATTTTTTTTTCCCTTTGTGGATCTTGGGGACCCCATAATTTTAGGAAAAGGGTCGCTTGAAAAAAATAATATTTTTTTTGTTATGAAGTTTTTTTTAACCTTTTTTTTAAAAAAATTTGGGTTTTTTCTATTTTTGGTTTTGGATTGTTTTAACTATGGTTATAAATCGTTCTGGAGATCTCACTTTTTTTAATAAAATTTTTTCTATGCGACTGAAGTGCCTTTATCTGCCTGGTAAAAAATTTTAGGATTTTGATTGCAAATTAATTGTGTTTTATGCGTGAAATAATTTTTTTTGTATGTTTTTTTTTTTTGTCGTTATTTAAAAATAATGAAAATTGGGAATGGCGCATAAAAATCGAAGGAGATTTTCTGATCCCGTTAGAATTCTTTCTATATTTTTGAAAATTCGTATACTACTTTTTTATTAAGTTACCCTGGGAACAAAATTTCCCCCTCCAATTGAAATGATTGGTTAATTTGGGGGGGGAATTTTTTTACTTTAAAATTAAAAAAACCCTTTCTGGTTGTTTGTTGAAGGGTTTGGTAGCATAACGAAAACTTTGGGCCCAAAACAGTGTTACAAAATTTTTTGCGAAGATGTTGTTTTTAATTCGATAGGTCAATATTTTTAATGTATTTGGTTTCATGCATTTCTAGCCATAGGAATTTTTTTTTATGTATGAGAAAATTTTTTGGTTGAACAAAAAAAAGGGAGTCAATGGGTGATTTAAAATCTCCTGCCAGTAAAGGGGGAAAAAGGTTTTGGAAAATTTAAAATTGTTTTGGCCGTTTTTATTAAGTGATTTTAAAATTCTATAAATCAAATATTATTTTAAAGTTTTTCAGTCTTTATTATGAAAAAAACCACGCATCTTTTTTTTGATTTATGGGGTAAAAAACAAATTTATTTTTTACAAAAAATACGAAAATGGTTGGGAAAAAACAATTCTTTTACTTTCCCCTTAAAAATTTAACTCGAAAATTGTTTAAAATTATCGCATAATTAAAATTTACCCAAAAATTTAAAAATTTTTTAACGTTTCTAGACCAAAATAGTTTTAAATAAAATAGAATTTAAAAACGATGGTATTTAAAAAGGGTAATTAGTCACACCATTTAAGGCAGGTTAAAAAAATAATTTTAAAAAAAGGGGCTTAGAATTAAACAAATTAAACAATCATATATAGTGGCCAAAAACAAAAACGACAAATAAATAGAGTAAAAATTTTTTTATTAATAGTTAAATCATTTAAAATTAAAAAATTCCGTACAGAATCGATAAATTGTAACGTTTCCCGGAAACATTTTAAAGAACAACATCATTGACTGGCATATTAAAATTAGGTATGAAAAAAATTACCAAAAAAAAACAATTTGAAATGTCCACATTTTAAAAACAGAAAAAATTTTAAATTTTAAAAACAGCACCGAATTGTTGCTAGATTTTGACAACTTAAAAAAATTTCGAATCATAATTTAGAAAAAAAATTGGTAATAAATAAATCTCACGCTCCTATTTTTACATTTGGATCAACTTCGCAACACCCTTGAAATTCGGGGAAAAAGGGCTTGTTAAAACGATAAGTAAGTTTTAAAGATTTTTTAAATTTTTGACATTGATTTAATTCGCGTTTTTATCCGGCATGCTCAAATTGCATAACTTGGCATCTAGCCCCAAACGCCCCGCATACATTTGGGCAACAGCGAAGAATCGTTTTTAATTCTATATTTTAAAATTTAACAACTTGGGATTTTTTCATTAACTTTTATTTTAAATTTTTAATTTTTGATTTAAAGACTGTAGGAAATCGAAAAAGTTTCAATTTTTATCGATTTGAAAGGAAGTTAATTTAATGATTAACTATTAATAAAAAAAATTTTTAATCTTATTATTTTCCTTTAGTTGGCCCTAATATATGATTGTTTAATTTTTTTTAAATTTATACACCCCTTTTATTAATTAAATTTTTAAAAACCTTTGGCCTTTTATAGTGGCCCAATTCCCGTTTAAAAAAACCCCGTTTTTTAGTTTTATTATACTATTTTGGCTAGAAACGTTAAAAAATTTTTAAACTTGGCTAAATTTTAATTTGCAATTAAGGCAATGTCGAAATTGAAATTTTTTAAGGGGAAGAAGAGATATTGTTTTTTTTCCAAACCTTTCGAAATTTTTGTAATATAAATTTGTTTTTCCATATAATCAAAAAATAAAATGGTTGTTTGTTGCTTTCAAGACCGAAATTCAAAATAGGAATTTTGATTTTTTTAAAAACTTTAACTCCTAATAAAAAACGGAAGACAACCAAACCCAAAACCCTTTTTTTCCCCTTTTTCGGGGAGATTTTTAAAAACCATTAAAATCCTTTTTTTTTGTTTTAAAACCCAAAAAAAAATTTTCTATACATAAGAAAAAATTCCTTGGGCCCAAAAAGAAAGAAACAGAGAATTAAAAATATTTATCCATCGAAATTAAAAAAAAACATCTTTGACAAATATTTTTGATAAACTTTTCTGCCCAAAAGTTTTCGTTTGCAACTAACCCCTTTTAAAAAAACAACCCGAAAAGGGTTTTTTAAATTTTAAATGAAAAAAAATTCCCCCCCAATGAACCCAAACTATTAATTTGGGGGGTGAATTTAGTTCCCAGTTTAACTTAAAAAAAAAGTAGCTAACATGAAACAAACAAAGAAAAGAAAGCAATTCTAACGGGAAACAAATTCCTTCGATTGAATGTGCCATTCCCCATTTTTATTTTTTTAAAAAATAAAGACAAAAAACGCTACAGAAAAAATTTTTTAAAAAGCAAAAGCACAATTTAACTGCAACAAAATCCTATATTTTTTTTACCCGGGAGATAAAGGCGCATTACAGTCGCACTAGAAAAAGAATTTTATATAAAAAAATTTTGAGACCCCAAAGGGGTTTTCAAATTACCTATTAAAAAAAAAATCCAACAACAAAAAAAAAAAAGCCCCTTAAAATATTTTTTTAAAAAATTTTTGAAAAAAAAAACCTTCTCAAAAAAAAAGAAATTATTTTTTTTTTTTAAGGGGGGCCCCCTTTTCTTCCAAAGCTTTTGGGGGCCCCCAAGATACAAGGAAAATTTTTTCCTTTTAGTTTAAATTTTTTTTTTTCCCTTAAAAAAAATTTCTATTTTAAATTTTCTTTTTTTTTTTAAAAAAATTTTTAAAAGATAGCCTTCCTGGGGGGACATTTTTTTAAAAAGGGTTTTTGTTTATTAAAACTTTTTTAATGGGGGAAAAAAAACAAGTCCGGGGGACAAAAAACTTTTTTGGGGGTTGTTTTTTTATTTCAAAGGGGTTTGGGGGGTAGCTTTTTTTTAAAAAGGCATCAATAAAGGGGCATTTTAAGGTCCCAAAAAAAAATTTTTAAAAATAAATTCTAGGTTATAAAATTTTAAACTTTTACATTTTTCCCTTTTTAAAAACCCAAAAAAATTACAAACAAATTTATGGGGTCCTGGGGTTTTTTTCCCCCCTTTCTCCCACATTGCCGAATGTCATGCGGGGGTTGGGAAATTGGTAATTGGAAATTTTAAAAATTGCGAAAAGATTTCTTTTTCCTTTAAATGTAAAGGACTTTTTTTATCACTTCCCTGACAATATTAAAGTTTTGAACGAATTAAAAATTTTAAAAAAGGTTTTATCTTTTTCTTGGGGAAAAAAGGGGATTCTTTGGGTTAAAAGGGGTTTTTAACAAATATCAAAGTAAAAATTTAAAAAAATTTTTTTTAGTTGGTATCACAAAAGTTTTTCCAGGTGATTACTTTCTTTTTTTTCAAAAACCGACTTGCCTAAAATAGGAAAAAATTTTAAAACTTGGTAATAGGTTTATTACTATAAAACCCGGGGGGAAATTTTTTCCCCAAAAAAAAAAAATTTTAGAAAAAAGTATTAAAATTTTTCTATCTAAAAGGGGTTACCCTCTTTTTAATTTTCCCAGAAAAAAAAAGGGAAATTTAAAAAAACTCTAAAAAACTTGAAAATTTAAAAAAAAAAATTTAACGTTAAAGGGCAAAAACCCAAATCGGGGGTAAAAGGCTTTACCCCAACGAAAAAAATAATTTTTTTGGTTAAATTAAAATACCGGGGGGGCCAAGGGCCCCAAAAATTTTTATTGGGGGCAGGGCCCAAAATTTTTTAAATATGAAAAAAACCCTCATTTTTTGAGTTTTAAATTTCAATCCCCTTTTTTAAACCCCCCTACGGAAAATAAAAAAATTTAATGAAAGAAAAAATATTCCAAAAATGGCGTGAATCGGGAAACCCAAAACCCGGCCCCCTTTCGCTTGCCGGGCGACTGCTTTTCCGCTGAGCTATTCAGATCCTTTCGTTCAAATCCCTTTTCCTTTTATATATATTAATGTTGATAAACAAACCTTTTTTAAGGGGGGCCGCGTGTATCAAAATAAATTTTTTAACAAGGCTCGTAATATAAATAAAAATTTTAAGGGTAAAAGACGGGCAAAAAGGAGCCAATCGCGGATGAAAATTGGTTATCCTAACGAAACAAAATAATTTTTCGTTAGAATTAAAATCCCGGTCACAAGGCCCCCAAATTTTTACTTGGAAAAAAAGGGCCCAAAGGGTTTTAAATATAAAAATAATCTCATATTTTGAGTTTTAAATTTCAATCCCCCTTTAAACCCCCCAAAACGGAAATAAATAAATGAATGCAAGAAAAAAAAAGGGGATCCGAAACGCTGAATCGGGAATCGAACCCGAGCCCTTTGGGTTTTGCCGGGCGACCCCTTTTCCCCAGCTGAGCTATTCAGATCCTTTCGATTCTAACTTTTCTCTGTTTTATATTAATTTTGAAAAAAAAAAACGCATTTTTTAAGCCGCGTGTATCAAATATAATTTTTTTTAAACAAGGCCTGTAATAAAATATAAAATTTAAACCGTATAAGGGGCAAACAAGGGGGCCCAAACGCGGATGCCCAATGGCTTATAAAAAACAAAACTAAATAATTTTTTCGTTAAAATTAAAATCCCGGTGCAAAAGGGCACCAAATTTTTAGGGGGGACAGGGCCAAGATTTTAAATATAAAATTTTAATCTCATTTTTTGAGATTTAATTTTAATACCCCTTTAACCCCCCAAACGGAAAATAAATAAATGAATGCAAAAAAAAAAAATTAGACCCGGGAAAAATGCTGAATCGGGAATCCTCAAAATATGGGGGTTTATTTCATTTTAAAAAAATTTTGGGCCGTGCCCCAAAAAAAAAATTTTGGGGGTGCCTTGTGCCCCGGGGTTTTTTAATTCCCTAACAAAAAATTTTTTAGTTTCGTTAGGATAACGCATTGTCATCCGCGATTTGGGCTTTTGGGGTTCCCCGCCTTATACTTTAAATAAGGGGTTTTAGTTTTAGTTTTGAATCAATTTAAGCATAAAATATATGTGGCCCCCAAAATACCTATAACTACGGCTTTTCCCCCCGGGGAAAAGATACATATTACTTTTGGGAAATTAAAAAAACCAAAATTTTTGGGGAAGAAAAAAAACTACTCTATATAAAAAGGGGGAGGGCACAAAAAAAATTTAAAAATTAAAAATATTTAAAATCTGATAATATATTGTTTTTTAATAAAAACAAAAAAAATTTTGCATTTTTTTACTTTTCTTTTTTAAGATAAAATTTATTACCAGGTCGGACCTGGAAAAATTACATAAAACTGGAAAAAAGGGATTGGGGGTCCGACCCGGAAAGCCAAAGGTCCCGGGAAACATACAGTTACTTAAAAAGGTCCTTGCAACACCCTTTAGCATATATATGTAATATGAATGTAGTATGACAAGTATGTTCAAAAAATAAGGGGACTTTTTTTTTAAATCAGGGAACACTAACGCCATCAGGGAACGGGGGATAACATTAAAAGGTACAGGTCTCACCTTTCAAACGCAGCCAACTTCATGTAAACGGTTGACGGTTTAAAAAGTTACGCTTTTTTAATGACTATGTTTTGTGCTTGTGTCGTAAAAATACAATGGAAAAAAGGCAAATTTTAATTTTTTTTTAAACTTGAAAAACTTTAGTGAGCTACGAATTGATGCAAAAAGTGTATGGGATGATTGTTTAGCTGTTCAAAAGTTTAAGTGGTTTAAACATTTAAAAATGGTCGTGAAGTTTTGAATGATGGAAAGCCCTGGCGTCCAAAGGAAGTAATCGTGCTAAATTGGTGGAAAAGTCCGCGAAATATTGGTTGACGGGAAATTTCATGTTAGATGTTCCCAACAGCACCGATAGATTGCAAAAACATTACAACAATTTTCCCGCAAATTTTGCAATATTGCAAATTACTGAAATGGCTACATATTGCGTTGAATTGCGCAATGTTAAAAGTCCGCTTTTTGGGAAAGATTGAACAAAATATTACAACAATATTGCAAATGAGTTTGCAATAATCTTGTTATTGCAACCATAAACTAAGTTGCAATACGGTATATAAAAGTAAATAAATCAAATGAAAAACGGGGGTTTTAAATTTAAATATTACAATTAAAATTAAGAATTTGGTTTACATGCAATTTTCCGAAAATTAATTAAGGGTTGCTACAAGTGTGCTGGAATTTTTGATTTATATCTCTGCAAGGGGTCTTTTAATGTTGCATTAAACTTGAAAATTTGCAACGCTGCTGCAAAAAATTTGCAATAATCTGTGCTTATGGGTTGGCTAAAAATTTAAATTCATCTAGGGTACTATTTAAAATTTTAACGGGACGATTTGGGTAAAAGAAAGGTCTGTGCACGTTTTGTTCCACATCAATTAAATGAGACCAAAAAACGCTGGTGAAGCTTTTGTAAAGACATCATTTCAACAGCTAAACCGATCTATCACCATCGACTATTTCGTTCCCTAAACTGAAAACCCCAGAAAGGAGGGGGGGGGGGGGGGGGGGGGGGGGGGGGGGGGGGAAAAAAAAAAAAAAAAAAAAAAAAAAAAAAAAAAAAAAAAAAATTCTATATCTTAAAAGTCCCCTTATTTTTTGAACATACTGTGTATGTGTATATATACACAGGATGTCCTGCAACGTGATATCCACAGTGAAACTTTGTATTCTTGAATCATTCGAAAAATAAAGATATTTAAAATTTGCAAGATTTTCTCTCCATCTATAAAATTTTTGCGATATTCTAATGACACCGTCCTTCATTCTTATTCAATATTTATGAGGTTCAATTGGTTATAAATTTTTTTTACATAATATATATATACATATTTTCTAAAAGTAACAATTTCTGAAAATAAAGCAGATCTCTTGCTTATTTTAAATAGTTGTTAGTAGTAGAAATATTATAGTAATAATAATAGTAGTTACATATGTACAATAGTAATAATAATAGTTATAAAGTTGCAGTAGTAACAAAAAAAGATATTTCATGCCAAGATGATCCATTCGTTTGCTAGTTGCTTTAAAAATATCTTCTCCCAGAAACGATTGCATGTGCGTTCTGGTTATTAAAAAAAAAAGATATTTTATATCAAGACGATTTATTCGTTGTTAGTTGCTTCTAAAATATCTTCTTCCAAAACGATTGCATGGGTTCTAGTTTAAAAAAAAAAATTTTATATCCCCCATATAAGAAGCAGTTGTTTTTCGACAAAAGTTCAAATTATTGGGAGGGAAATTTCAGTAAACGGCGTGATTTCTTTTGCGGGACCAGCTTGAGGTCGACCCTCTTTGGCGTACTACAAACATTGAAGGCTAAGAAAAAAAAACACCGCCCTTTCCACAAATAAAAAAAAATAAATAAAATTTGAAAACGTTCAAACAAACCGGGTATATGTTTTGGAAACTTTTTTTGCCCCATTGCTCAAAAATTAGCTTTAGGAGAAAAATCCCCCTTGTAAGGACCCTATTTGTGAGTTAACCCGGATGGGCAACATTTTTTTAAAAAAATGCAAAAATAAAATGCACCCTTTTCCAACTAAAATTTTATCTTATACTAAATGGTAATTTAAAAAATATTTTTCAAAAAAAGGGCTAAACAATGTCCATTTGCAAAAATCGGGGGAGACAAAAAAATACTAATTTGGTTGCGTTTTCACGGGAATGGGCGATGGGGGGCCCCTTTATTTATATATCAAAAAAGGGTTTTTAATTATTAATATTCTTTATTTAATAAAAATAAGAGTTATTTTTAATATTTGCATTTTCTAATTTTGATAAGAGAAAAAGCAAATTGTGGTACGATAATTGAATTTATAGAAAAAATTTCAGGTTTAAAATAATATACGTACCCCTACCTATGCTTTACCATACACGTATGTGTATACATGTTGTTATATTATTTGAAATTGTAATTTGTATGCATTTATAATGTAAGAAATATATCTAATAATGTATTAGACATTTCCATGCAAAACATATTTAAATAGTACATGGTGATTAAAAATCTGGAAAAGGGCCTTACTCCGAAATAAGGGTCTTAAAAAAAAATATAAAGATTGACTTTTACCCTAGGTGCCCAATTTTGGACCCCCATTTATGGTATTTTTTAAAAAATCCTTTATTTTTATTGATTTTTGTGTTTTCTCGACATTTTTAAAAACCTTTAAAAAAACATTTTTTATGAAGAAATTTTTGAATTTAAAGACGAAGAAATTTGTTTGACATAAAAATTAATTTTTGAAAAATATTCATTTTTTCGTTCCTTTTTTTTTTTTAGCACATAAAAAAAAAGACAATTTGGTTAAAGAAAGCCCCCCAGCAAACACAAAATAATGCTTTTACATTATATAATACTATAAACGGCATGTTACATGAACATATACGGTAATTTTCTTTCATAGATGTAAATTTTTGAAAAGACAATTTTTATTTATATATTGAAATTTAACCCCCAGATAGCATCGATTTTGTAGGATGCCGAAAGATAATTTTCGCAAAGTCCTATCCTATTTTAAAACAAAAATAATAGAATCCCAAAGTGGGAAATTAAAACAAAAGGTATGTTACATTTTAATGCCGTATTGGTTTAACAATTTAGTTTGTGGGCAGTTGTTTTGAAAAATACATATTTTTTTTGCAACTGTGTTTTTTTGCACCTTTTTTTTCTTTTTTCCGTGTGTTTTGTTTGTGTTTCAAGTTTGTCTTTAAAAAAATTTTCCCCTTCAAACCTTTATAAAACCAATAATCCAAAAAAATATTTTTTGTTTTGGTTTTTCCCGGTCTCAAGTTCTTAAAATGGGGTTTTTTTAAAAAAGTTGTCTTGGCCTCTTTCCCCCTAGTCAAAGTCAAGGTCACCATAAAAAAATCTTATTTTTCCGAAACAATTTATAAAACAAAAAATTTATATAGAAAATTAAAAAATTAAAAAAAATTGCAAAATTAAATATGAAAATGGGTTTTAAATAATTAGATAAAAGAGCTTTTTATAACATATACTTATAAAAATAAAATTTTAATAAAATAATATATAATGGTAAATTAAAAATAAGTATCAATAATAAAAAATATCATTTTTTCTAAAAAATTGAACAGAGGGAAAATAGGAACTTTTAAATTTTATATAAATAAAAATTTATAATAAAAAAAAAAGTTCAAATAATTATGAAAAAAAAGATTTAGAAAAAAAAAAAAACCGGGGTTTGAACCCTGCTTTTTTTTTTTTTTCATAAGACCATATTTCTTGAACAAATTGACTTCCCCGGACTTTTGAACCCCCTTGGTATATGTAGCATTCATTCCAACCTTAATTTCACCTCCTTTATTACCCTTACACTTTTTCACGAATTTTACACTTTTACATCTATACATTTTTAACTAAATTAAATCATAATTTTTTTAAGAAAAATCAATTTTTCCCATAACAAAATTCATTCATTTTTTTGTACATTTTAATTTTTTTTGTTCTTTCGTTTTATATTTAAATGAATAAACATTATTTTTTCAAAGACTGGTGAATTTATTATAAGTCGTCATTTTGGGCCCCCGAGTGATATTAAAACCGACGTTTTTAAAAACCGAGGTTTTAAAAAACCCGAGTGATATTAAAGCCGAGATTTAAAGGCTGATGCGGAAAAAAGGCCAAGTGTCGTGTATTTAAAGCTGCAAATTTTTTTCCGTTGGAAAAATTGCTGGATATTCTGTTTTTAAAAGATCATTTCCGGATTTTGAAAATAAGAGGCGGTTTGTCCTTCACGGAAATTTAAAATATTTATGGGGATTCCGGGAAAAAAAGAGGAAATGCCATCGATAGTCCCCATTTGCCCCGTACGGATACACAGTTGATAGGTTTTTGGCGAGGGGAAAAAAATCGGGTTTTGGATCAAAAAATATAATTTTTACCTTCTAAAACTGGACATCAGGGAGTGTCCTTGTAAAATTCACTCAAATGAGTTTCGTTATTAAAACAAACCGATTTTTTTCTTAAACAACCTAAATTTGGGTTTTGCTTCTATTGAAAGTGATAGGGTTTACAAATTCTCGATGATATTAAAAAAGTTTGTCTTCGTCATCTTGATGAAAAACCCTTAGAAACATATCTGAAGTCATTGAAAATCCCCGAAAACAGATAATATAATTTTTTAAAGAAAATTTAAAAAAATCGTTAGGGTTTAGGAAAAACTTTTGGGAAAAAAATTTTAGTGGAATTGAACTTAATGAAAAAAAACCTTCGGAATTACTTCGGAAATTCGTCATTATCGGAGGATCTTTAGCAGTAGGTTTGCAAAGATTTGGCTTCAAGCTTACCACATAAAATTCAAACGACTTACCCGTGTGAGGATTTTCCCCTTTTTTTTTTAAAACTTGGGGGAAAGCCGTAAAATTTGCTGTCGGGACGGCTTTTAAAGTCGCGGGAATTTTCCAATAATGCAAGTAATAAATTTGGGATTTCGCGGTTTTGTACAAAGATCAAAAGCTCTTGAAGTTTTTTTCTCGGGAGTCGCCCAAAAAACCCCGGGGTCTAGGAGAATAGAAGAATTTTAGTCGTTATGGTAACAAGCAAATCAAATAAAGATTAAAGATACTAATTTGTTTTCCCAAAGAATTTGGGAAAAGGCTAAACATGCCCTTTACTGTTCTATGCCCAAAACTTTTTGGGGTTTCACGGAAAACAAAAAAACGCCGTTTAAGATGAGGCTGCTTACGACGGTGTTTCAAACAACGCCTCATTTTTTTTGGGACAGACTTCAAATTTAAATTTTCTTGTCGATACGGGCGGATATACTTTTGTTACCTAAAAGGTTTTATTGAACCCGGGATAAATTTAAACTTTTTCCCGCAAATGGTATCAATTAATACTTACGGTTCAAAACTTTATTTTGACCTCGGTTTAAGGAGGGAAATTCAAATAAAAATTTTTTGTGTCGGGTATTCAACTCTTTTGGGCCCCGATTTCCTTTGTCTTTTTATCTCCTATTGACTTAAAACCCAAGAAATTGATTGTAATTTTCCCGGGTTTATGAAACGGGAAAAAATTCAAAAATTGCACATTTGTAAAATTTTACCACTCTCCGTTCGGTACCAAAAATTTTTTAACCAAATTTCCAGGACTCCCCGTTTTTCTCCATTTCTGGGTAAAACCATGGGTTGAACCTCATATCTTAGGGAAGGTTCCCTAAATTTTTGACTCCCAGAAACTTACTCCTGAGAAACTTAAACCCAAGGAAAAAATTCAAGTTTTGATGGAGAAAGGAATTTGCGGCCCTTTCAAGCGCCCGGGGCAGCCCCCTTAATGGGGTTTACCTAAAAAGAACAAAATTTTTGGGACTGTGTGGTTATCGTGCACTCAATTCAGTGACTACCCCGGATGTTATCCCTTACCATTTTAAAATTTTTTCTTTTTCACGTTTTGGAAAGAATATCTTTAAAAAATCGACTTAGAAAAAGGTCATCAAGCCCCCGTCCTAAAGAAGATTTCCAAAACAGCTGTCCTACCCCCTTTAGGCTTTTAAATTTTCGTAAGCCTTGGGTTTACGAAACGCCCCCAAAACTTTTTTCAACGGGTCAGGGGAAACTCTTTACTTTAATGATTTATTTTCCCCTTTTTTTATCTTGTTTTGACATTTTAATTCTTCTAAAAGAGAAAGAAAAATTGTCATTTAGCATTTTTTTTGATCGTCTTCAAAAAGTGGAATGACAAAAGTCGCAAAAATGTTTTTCGGTCAAAGAAGATTTTTTTTTCTTGGTTACTTAGTTTCAACCAAGGAGTTAAAAAAACTCCAAAAAATTTAAAATCAATTTTTGTTATCAAACCCAAAGAATTTCAAAAATTACGCAGATTCTGGGGAATTATCAATTTTATCGTCGCTGTTAGGATGCTGCAAATCATAAAAGCTTGTTAACAGAATTTTTAAAGGACGTCGAAAGAGGGATAGAGAATTATTTTTTGGACAAAAAAGCGGAATTAGCTTCAGTATGAAAAGAAAACTTTTAAATTTATCCCCTTTACCCTGCTCCTCAGCCCCTCTTTTTTAATTGTGATGTTGACTTTGCTGTTGGGGGCACACTTAAACGTTTTTTTACGACGATATCAAACCAATGCTTTTTTCTCAAAGAAACTAGACAAAGCTCAAGAATTATAGCCTTTGATAGAGAATTTTTAGCTTTATTTGGTAAACATTTCGGCATTTTGTTGAAGGGACAATTGATTTCAAAAACGTCAAAAACCCTTTGATTTTGCTTCCGTCAAAAATTGGATAAGCGTCACCAAGACCAGATCAGCAATTGGGATTTTATTGTCTTTCTCTACAATATTACTATATTTTGGAAAATGAATTTAGTTTCTGAGCTCTGTAAAAATTGAATCTATTTCAATTTTCCATTTAGTTTCTTTTGAAGAATTTTAATTATCAGAAAGAAGATGAAGAATTCAAGTTTTTCTTTCTTCAAATTTTTACTTTGTTTTAAGAAAACTTATTCTTTTCAGGGTCAACCAACTATTTTGGAGCTCTTCGAAATTTAATTGTCCCTATTCCTAAACTTTAGCAAAAAAGAAATTTTGATGTTGTTTATGGACTCCTCACCCCCGGGAGATTTAATCTAAACATTACTACTGAATTTATTTGGCCCTTTTTGAAGAAAGATTTGGGAAGGGTGGCCGAAATTTTCTTCTATGTCAAGTGCGAAGATTTCAAGACACACCAAGAAAATTTTCCAATTAAAAATTTATTCCCGTCAACCTTTCAGCAGGGCATTTAGACTTGTTGGGCCACTTCCTATTGTCAAAATTTTTCCGTTTTTTGTTTACATATTGATCGTTTTTCCTGGCCCTGAAGCTGTTCCCCATTTTGAGTTTCTGCTGAAAAAATATTTTTACAACATTTTTTTTCCATTTGGGGAGAGTTTGATTTCCTATCCTTACAAAGATCAAGGTCCTCAGTTTGAAACAGCTTTATTCAAAATTTTAAAAAACTAATTTGGGCCCAAAAGGATTTGAACTTTGCTTTTCTCCTGCTTAAGGAAATTTTGGAAAGAGGATGGACTTGAAAGCACGATTTTGGCCACGAAACAACCAAAGGGTAGAACTTTACCCTTTAGTTTTTTGGATTACGTTTTTGTTTCAAAGAAGATTTAAAAAACTTCACCGCGAACTTTTTTTGGGCCCTTTCGTATTCCCGGAGAAATTTTTATTTAAGAAGATTTTTTTGCAAATCCTGAAATCTTTCTTGAAAAACACGGTTTATTTGAGGAAATTTGATCTCCTACAAATCATCATTGCAAAAGATAAATTTGTTCACAAGAATTTTTGATTGTACTCTGTTTTGGGTTTGAGAAGATACTGTTAAAAAGTACTACAACCCCCTTATTCGGCCCTTTTTCCCATTGAGAAAAGTATCCTTTATCTTTATTTGCAGTTAATGTTTCAGGAAATTTTTCAATATTTTGACAGAAGTCTAAAACCAGCCTTCTTCCCAGAAATCAGATTCTACTGAACTTTCTACCCGTCTTAGTCCTGTTCCTGCTATTTTAATCCGTTCCCGCTACTTCCGTCCTGTTCCCGTATTAAACTCCCGTTTTGCTACTTCAAATTCTTTTTTTCTTCTCTGTTGGAAAAACTTTCGACCTACCACCAAAAAGAAGAAATCCATTTTTGCAACGAATTTTCGTCACTTGGGGGGGAGTACTTAGCTCATACCACACCTTTCATTTACACCTTTAAATTTATTACACCTTAACTTTCACGCATTTTTTCACTTTTTACATCTTTTAAATTTGTAATAACTTCAATTCATTAATATACAAATTTTTTAAAAAAATCAATATTCCTAACAACACATTTATTCATTTTTTGTTAAATTAATTTTTTTGTTCTTTTGCTTTATACTTTCAAAAATAAATTACTTTTTTAAAAACTGGTTTAATTTTTTATAAAAATCCTACAATATATAATATATATATATGTATATATGGTAGTTGTAATTTCTTTTGAAAAATAAATGAAAATGCATATATCCCAAAATATATAAAAAGCAATATTAAAAAGGGGTCAACATGATAAAAAGACACATTTATATAGTATGTTTTATTGTCATTGACCGTTAGATGCGTTTGGGGAGTGATTTGACAGAAAAAAATTTTTGTTGTTTATTTCAAAATGTTTAACACACTAAAAAGGGTTTTTTTTACATATATATATTTCTGTCGATAATAGCGGAATTAAAAATGTCGGAATTTCGACAATTTTGTTCCCCTCAAAAGGGGCGCTAAACCCCCCGGAGTTCGGCCCAAAGCCCGGATCCCCTTAAATGATAAAAATATTTTCCCCCCAAGTAAAACCAATTATTTCAATTGGGAGGGGAATTAGTCTCCCCGTTAACTAAAAAAAAAAACCTACACGAAATTTACAAAGATATAGAGGCAATTCAAAAGGGATCAGAAATGTTTCGATTTGTAAGCTGCCTTCCCAAATTTCATTTTTTTTAAAAAAAAGATGACAAAAAAAACGGACTAAAAGAAATTACTTTAAAAGCATAAAGCCAATTTAAATTTTTGCAAACAAACCTAATATTTTTTTTCTAGAGAGACAAAAGGCAGGATTTCGTCGCATTAGAAAAAAAATTTTTTTAATAAAAAAAGTTTAGGGCTTTTAAAAGACGATTTATATACCATAGTTTTTAAAAAAAATCCATTACAAAAATAGAAAAAAAACCTCAATAATTTAAAAAAAAAATGTTGAAAAAAGATTTCATCAAAAAAAAAGAATAATTTTATTTTTTTTCAAGCGACTCCCTTTTTTCCCTAAAGCCTAGGGTCCCAAGATCCCCCAAAGGGAAAAATTTCCTTTTAGATTTGTTTCCCAAAAAATTTTCTAATAATTTCTTCCTTTTTTAAAAAATTTAAAAAGGGCTTCTAGAGCTGCAGTTCTGTGAATAAAAAAGTTTCGATATATGCAACATTTTTTGTGTCCTCCGGGAAGGCACGGAAAATTTTGGGGCTAGCGACGAAGGATTTTAAAACCAGGATCGGGGGGCTCTCACTTTGATAAATTCCTTGTTTTTTTTTGAAAAAATTTTATTTCCCCTTTTTTCTTTAGTTTTGGGTTTAAATTTTGTAAATCCCCCCTGGGGGTTTTGTTAAGTATGTCGCTCTCGATAGCAGATTAAGGTGATAGTTTAATTCTGCGGGTTGTCTTTGACCCAGTTAGGTTTTTAAATTGCGACTCGCCCCCTTTTTTATTTCGTTAGCGAGCCTCATGCCTCGGTCTCCGTTCGCGGTGGTCTCTGCCCCTTTTTAAAATCTTTGGGGAAATGTGGAAACTCTTTTTATTTGGGAAATTTTTTCCCCCGCTTTTATCTAGGTGCAAGCGAACGGTTGATTTTTCGCTTGCGATCCGCGGTTTTCGGTGAACGCTTATATTTCATCGCGTTTTTCGTCTTTTCGCGAAAGCGCTTTGCAGAGCGTAAAAGAAGTTTCTCAAAAATTTTAAATACCCACTACTAAATTTTTATTAAAACTATTTTAAATAAAAATTAATAAGTTATGTCATTCGGACTTTAAAATTCCTCCCCGTTGAAAAAGAAAAACGGGGGTACGAAGTTTTGTTTTTAAATTTTTTAACTTTCGTATAAGTGGTTTCCCGTTACGTATGTATTTCAATCGTTTTTTAAATTTATATTGACTTCTTTTAGGATTTACTCGGTATTTCAAGAAAAATTTTTTTGTAGTTTGCGGTTTTTTTTGTTTTATTTTTTCTTTTATTATTATTATCCCTGTTAAAAAGAAATTGCAGCTACTGTCATATTTTTCCGGTAAAGTCTTGGGTAATAAAATTTTTTCCGTGCATAAAATTTTTTTTTTTGTTTTTTTTAAATCTTTCTAAGTTTTATTTTTTTTTCGAGTTTTTTTAATTCCAAAAAAAATGTTGGAATGTTTTTTATGGTCCTGTCAGTCCTATTTTTCGTCTCGTGGAAATTTTTTATATTTTTATTTTGGGGGAAAGTTATTTCCTACAATTTTCCCGCCGTTTTTAATTTGTGTTGTTGTTGTCAGTTTAAGTTTCGTTTTAAAGTAATTGCCCGGTTTTTGTTTTTATTTTGATCGCCCCTGCCGTATAGTTATTGTCGTTCAGGGAGGTCGGTATAGCCAAGTTCTTTTGGTGTAAGGTTATCCATATTTTGCGGGGAGGTTTAAATTTTCTAAATTACATTTTTTCCTGAAACGTGCGTTATAATTTGAATTCGCCGGGGTGTGTCTCAT
>NW_028190715.1:0-60957 GCF_048542155.1 Nylanderia fulva | reverse complement strand
TATTCTAGTTATTTTTTCGAGAAAAATACTCACGGGTATACGTTTTATAACAAATTAAATATATTTATGTTCAAAAATTATATTTGACCTTTAATTTAATTTTGTATTTATTAAAATTAATAATTAACATATATACTTAATTGCGAATTATATGGATGAACAAAATCCCTATTATGTGGTAAGAGATTTCGGAACTCTTTGCTAAAATAATTAAAATTAAAAGTCAAATATAATTTTTTGAACACTTTTATATTATTAAAAATATATAATTCGACTCTCGAAATATATTAATTCATTATAAAACGTATACGTATTAGTATTTTTCACATATTAAAATGATAGAATAAATTAAATAATTATTAAAAACTAAAAATTAATTAAACGACTTAGACTTAGATGATAATAATAATGAAACATTTATTAAAAATAATTATAATAGGTCAGGTTAATATTTTATTTATTTATTTATTTTAACATCATAAAATTCTGTCCTTTCCGAAATACGCGAACGCTACGAAAAGATACAATCTCGTACATGCCGCCGGACGAGTTCATGAGCATGAGACGCTCTTATCTTCGGAAGCCACGTGATCGAACGGCACATGTCTATTACATTGATAATCAATGCGGTGATCGTTGCTTTCGGTTAAGCAATGTTGTTGTTATTGACAGCTTGTTAAAATAATCCTGATTTATCGCCTACTTGTTTATATCGGGCGAGCCTTTTTTCCGCGGTTTTTTCGCATATTCATCGGAAGAAAATATCGATTTTTTAGACAGAAAAATACAGACTGAAATAATTATATTAATTTCTTCTCAATTTCGAACATACTTGAAAAGGGCTGCAATGACAGCCGAAACGTTGTTGTATTTCAAATAACTATTTATAATAAATTATTGCCAGTCTGGTCGACTTTAAACATTGAGGAGTGGTTTTTTATTAATTATTACTGGCAACCTTAAGGATTATTATTTAATTTATTCTAGTTATTTTTGTGCGAGAAAAATACTATCACGGGTATACGTTTTATAACAAATTAAATATATTTATGTTCAAAAATTATATTTGACCTTTAATTTTAATTTTGTATTTTATTAAAATTAATAATTAACATATATACTTAATTGCGAATTATATGGATGAACAAAATCCCTATTATGTGTGTAAGAGATTTCGGAACTCTTTGCTAAAATAATTAAAATTAAAAGTCAAATATAATTTTTGAACACTTTTATATTATTAAAAATATATAATTCGACTCTCGAAATATATTAATTCATTATAAAACGTATACGTATTAGTATTTTTCACATATTAAAATGATTAGAATAAATTAAATTAATTATTAAAAAACTAAAAATTAATTAAACGACTTAGACTTAGATGATAATAATAATGAAACATTTATTAAAAAATAATTATAATAGGTCAGGTTAATATTTTATTTATTTATTTATTTATAACATCATAAAATTCTGTCCTTTCCGAAATACGCGAACGCTACGAAAAGATAAATCTCGTACATGCCGCCGGACGAGTTCATGAGCATGAGACGCTCTTATCTTGGGAACGTATTAATAGTTACTGCATTGACCACTACTACAATATGGCGCTGAAATCAGTGAGAAATGCTGGTCTCTCCTTCATCCAGACCTTTGGCGATCTGTCTATTAATCTGTGCTCTCGATCATCTTGTTGCTTTTCGACGTTTCTAAACATTTAAGAGGTGCGCGACTTGCTATTTCGACGCCGCTATCACGCGTCCGCGTCGTGCATCTCTCTGTGACTCTCTCGATCATCTTGTTGATTTTCGACGTTTCTAAACATTTAAAAGGTGCGCGACTTGCTATTTCGACGCCGCTATTACGCGTCCGCGTCGTGCATCTCTCTGTGACTCTCTCGATTATCTTGTTGATTTTTGACGTTTTAAAACATTTTAAAAGGTGCGCGACTTGCTATCTCGACGCCGCTATCACGCGTCCGCGTCGTGCATCTCTCTTTGACTCTCTCGATCATTTCGGTGATTTTCGACGTTTCTAAAGATTTAAAAAACCACGCGATTTGCAATTTCGACGCCGCTATCACGCGCCACGCAATCGCTTCGTGTGAGAAAGACAGCCGATAACGGCTTAACGTGACGGTGCGCTAACTCGCGCTCGGACTCTCTCACTCTCTCTCGCGCGTCAATCAGCGGGCGCTTCAAGTCTGCGCGCGCGCTTGAATATTTCGCTTAGTAGCGAATAATCGATAAACGATTCAACAATCCGACATCGATAATCATGTCGAATGCCGTGAGTGACCTGCTCATCGAGCAGGGAGCTTGTATTGACGAGATCAAACGAGATCTCGTCAACTTCAAGAAGCTGGCCAAATCAAACGTGACACTCGCCAAGACGCGAAGTAGGCTTGCCAAGTTGGAGGAGCACTGGGCCGCCTGCCGCGGCCTTCATGTCAAACTGCTTCAAAAGACGACCACGGAGCAGCAAACGACCTTGCCGTACTTCACTCTGGAAGAGTTCCTGAGAGCTGAGGATGTCTACATCGACACGGCCGATCTGCTGCAAGATACGATAAGTCGATTATCTCCTAATACAATTCCGTTTACCGATCGTAGTTCCAATTCCTCCGTTCGCGAAACAAATAATCATTGCTTCCAATTGCCACGCATCGCGCTGCCAAAGTTTTCTGGGAAATTAACCGATTGGGAAAACTTCCGAAACATTTTTGAATCTCTCGTAGTAACTAACGACGCTCTTTCAAATTCTCAAAAATTTCATTACTTAAAAACGAGCGTAACGGGAGACGCTTCCTTGCTGATCAATAATTTAAAAATTTCCGATGCGAATTACGAATCTGCCTGGCAATTGTTAACCAATGAATACGACGATAAGCAAGCGTTAATCTATGCTCATTTACACGCGTTTATTAGCCTTCCGGTAATGAAAAGCGAGATTGTAAGCGATTTGCGAAAATTGCGCGACACAGTGTCTGCATCGTTAGCCGTATTAAAAAATCTCGATCGTCCCGTAGAACAATGGGACGACATTCTTGTTTATACAATAACGCAAAAGTTTAGCGCGAGAACACGTACCGAATGGAATTTAACGCGAATCAAACGAAATGAGCCTTCTTCTTATCAGGAGCTTAATGAGTTTTTAACTCTCCGTATACGCGGATTGTCGGACTTTGCCGATTTAAGCAAGGACTCCGGTTCTTCGAAAAATGATAAACCGCGTTTAACGGTAAACAACGTGACTGCCTTTAAATGTATTTGTTGCTCCGGTGAGCATCACGTTTCGAAATGCGAAGACTACGCGAAGAAATCAGCTTCACAGCGCTTTGCTCTCGCGCGCCAGCATAAACTTTGCTTTAACTGCTTAAAGTCCGGACATTTCCCGTCGAAATGCCCGAGCAAATATCGGTGCAGACAATGTCGTCGCTCGCATCACACATTGCTGCATTCAGCGGCAAATCAAAATGCCTTCGATAACTTGGCCAGTTCCGAGGCTACTACCTCCGAATCTGCGTCACAAGCCGCATCTAAGGCGACTACAAATCAGACGGTCAATACGATCGCGGCCGTCCAGATAGTACCGCCCTCGCTTCAGGAACATCCAAATGTCCTCTTGGCAACGGCATGGGTCGACCTCCACACTGGGGAGGGTCGCTGCTTAAAGGTTCGCGCGTTGTTGGATCAAGGATCCACCTTTAGCTTTATATCAGAATCGCTCTCACAGGCGTTGCGCACTAAACGGCAACGAGCCGATTTACAAATTAAATGCTTCGGCGAAAAATACACGGGTACTGCGAAATCGCGCGTAACACTACAGTTAACCTCGTGTGCTCAAGCCGACCCGAACTTTCCTCTGACGGCTTACATTTTTCAACGCATTACTTCATACGCTGCCTCGCGGATTCAGCCCCTCGATGCGTGGCCTCATTTACAGGGTCTATCTTTTGCTGATCCTGATCCTTCAAGTCAACATCAAATTTATTTGTTGATCGGTGCTGACCTTTACGGCTCGCTTCTGAAGCGCGATGTCCGTCAAGGTCCTATTGGAACTCTGACAGCGCAATTGACCGCTCTCGGTTGGATCCTTTCCGGCCCCACAAATAGTAGGCCGACTACTACTGCTCAAGCATCTGTATTAAACTGCGTGTTGGAACAAAGCACGCACTCTCTTCTCCAGAAGTTCTGGGAAGATGAGGAGATCTCGCGGCCTGTCCCCCTCACGGAGAAGGAGGAGAGGTGCGAGGCTCATTTCATCGCCAACCACTATCGTACTCCTCAGGGACGCTATGCGGTTCGATTGCTCTTCAGGCATGATTTTCCGATAAAAATCGGTGATTCTTTGCACATTGCAACCTCGCTTTATAATAAAATGAAAGGAAAGCTACGGCTTCGTCCTGAACTTCACGCGCAGTACGAGTTCTTACGAGAGTATAATTCGCTCGGTAATATAAGGAAGGTGGAATTATCTGACCGCTCCGAGTTCGAGCCGGTATATATTCCTCATCATCCCGTTTTGCGCGACTCGAGTTGCACTACGAAATTGCGCGTTGTCTTCAACGCTTCGTGCAAAACGAGCAATAAGACTTCGCTTAACGATCACTTACTGATCGGTCAGAGACTGCAGCAAGACCTCTCCGCTATATTATTGCGCTGGCGTCAATGGCAATTTGTTTACACGGCGGACATTGCTCAAATATTCCGCTAAATTCTCGTGCATCCGTCTGACGCGGATTTTCAAAGAATCTTATGGCGATCGTCGGCCGATGGGCCGATTGAACACTATCGCCTTCTCACTGTAACGTACGGGCTCGCCCCCGCTCCGTACCTCGCAATAAGGGTACTGAAACAGCTTTCTCTAGATAAAGGTGACAACTATCCCGCGGCTGTTTCAATTCTCAGCGAGTCCCTCTACGTGGACGATGCGCTCTTTGGCGCGGACGATACGACTTCATTAATAGAAGCTCGTGTCCAACTAGTTGAAATCCTGCAAAAGGGAGGTTTTCAACTACGAAAGTGGGTTTCTAATGCCTCCTCTCTTCTTCAAGGACTTTCGGCTCATCAGCCGGAAGTCACCGATCACTTACTCGTAAAAGAAGATTTTCGGGCTTTCATGGCTTGCTAAAGAGGACGCGTTCAAATACGTGATAACTCCGTTGAGATCGGTTACGCACACGAAACGTTCCGTTCTCTCGTTCACGGCAAAATTATACGACCCAATAGGATGGGCTGCTCCGGTTGTTGTAACCACGAAAATCTTGCTACAAGAGTTATGGCTTCTCAAATGTGATTGGGACTCCCCTCTTCCAGAGGAGTTGCGCGATCGTTGGGAGAGCTACACCAACGATTTAGAATCATTAAACCGCGTCCGAATACCGCGTTGGACCGGTCGACATTCCAATAACCTCGCGTTCAAAATCCACGGGTTTGCCGACGCTTCAAACCGCGCTTACGCGGCGGTCGTTTATATTCGAGTGCTTCTTTCGCCAACGAAGTTTCAAATCACTCTGCTCGCTGCTAAAACAAAGGTCGCGCCGATCAAAACCGTAAGCATCCCGCGCTTGGAACTGAACGCTATCGTCCTCCTCAGCCGGCTAATCAAGTGGACCTTGACATCGTTGAAATTACCTCCGATTCCAATATACGGATGGACGGATTCGACCATCGCTCTCGCGTGGCTCCGTCAACATCCATCAAAATGGAGCACCTACGTGGCTAACCGCGTATCCGAAGTGCATACCTGTCTGGATTCTGTTTGTTGGAATCACGTTCCGTCTCGAGATAATCCGGCGGACTGTGCCTCGCGCGGCTTGACCGCCTCCGAGCTCGTGACTCACCCGCTATGGTGGAACGGTCCACGATGGCTTCAGAAGCCATCGACTGCGTGGCCGATTCTGAATGTCTCAGCTCCGCTCGACACTGCCACCGATCAGCAAGTGTCGGTGGAAAGAAGACGGCCTGTGACGTTCCATGTTCAAGAGGCCGAGGAATGGGAACTCCCATATAGGTTCTCCACTTGGACCAAGCTTGTCCGCGTGACTGCCTATATGAATCGCTTTATTCTTCGTGTAAAAGAAAAGAGCGCGTCTCGCTCCCAACTCTTCCCCCTTCTGAACGCCGATGAGTTTAGGAGGGCGGAAATCTTCTGGTTGCGCTATCTGCAACAGAGATTCTTCGAGCGGGAAACGCGCTCACTAAAGAATAACGGCACCATGCCGCATTCGAGCTCGTTGAGCAAATTGAGTCCTTTTCTAGGAGAGGACTCTTTACTCCGTCTTGGCGGGCGGTTGACGAATTCCGCGCTCAGCTATGACGAGCAACATCCTATAATAATTCCGAAACATCACTTATCCGATCTCTTAATTGATCGCGCTCATAAATCCACGCTCCACGGGGGGACACAGCTAGTACTCCGTGTGCTGCGTCAGCGATACTGGATCATTGGAGGCCGCAGCTCAGTAAAGGCGCACATTCGAAAATGTGTAGTCTGCACTTGTCACGCGGCTAAATTGTCTTCTCAGTTCATGGGCGACCTTCCAGCCGCTCGTGTCACCCCTTCGGCGCCTTTTACTCATTGTGGGGTTGATTACGCCGGCCCACTCCACGTAATTTCATTCGTCGGCAGAGGGCAAAAGGCCAGAAAGGTATATATCGCTCTGTTTGTTTGTCTTGCTACAAGGGCAATTCACCTCGAATTAGTGGAAGATTACTCCACGCCCGGCTTTCTTGCAGCCTATCAGAAGTTCGCTAGCCGAAGAGGTCTGCCGCGTCACATGTATAGCGACAACGGCACAAATTTTCATGGAGCCAACCACGAACTTCATCGACACTTTCAATCCTTATGGAAGGATGCTGAATTGCGAAACGCACTCGCAGGCGACGGAGTGAACTGGCATTTCATTCCCTCCGCCGCTCCACATTTCGGCGGCCTTTGGGAGGCCAGAGTCAAGAGCCTTAAAACGCATCTGAGGCGCGCTGTTGGTTCCCACACACTTTCGAGGGCTGAACTCGCGACGCTTCTATGTAAAATAGAAGCGTGCCTTAACTCGCGACCAATCGCTCCGCTTAGGGACGACCCGGGTGACTTGTCGGCGCTTACCCCGGGTCACTTTCTGATTGGACGGCCCCTCGTAGCCGTTCCGGAGGAATCGGTACTCGCGATCGACCCGCGTAGGCTCTCGCGATGGCAACTAGTCCGTGCCATGCAGGAAACCGTGTGGCGTGCCTGGTCACAGGATTATTTACATTTGCTTCAACAGCGAAACAGGTGGTGCAAGCAGTCTCCTAACTTCGCAATAAGCGAATTAGTATTAAAGTTAAAAGTCCCGTGTTCCCTCCGAGCAAATGGGAGCTTGCCCGAATACAGCAAATCCATCCCGGATCTGATGGACTCGTTCGAGTTGTGACCATACGCACCGCACGGTCCACATTGAAACGACCTATTGCGCAATTATGCCGACTGCCAATACGTGATAACTCTAACGCGTCCGCAACGGATGAAGCCGCTAACTTGTAAGAGTTATGTAATCTTCGAGACGACTTTCTCAGTGCGAGTCGTCTTCACCTGTATGTTTTTTGTAATCATCTTCCTCGACGATTCGCTCCCGCTTTGTTTAAGTTTATTTCGCATTCGTTCGCATACGAGGCGGGCGGTATGTTGAAGATTCGTTCTTCGGATCGAATCCTCGAGGACGATCGAATTTTCTAGAATGTTTTTTTGTTAAATTCCTTAGTGTTTACGCCAAGGAAACACGTGAAACCAACGTGTACACTCGCCGCTAATTGGCGTGTGTACATCGCCTGATTTTCTGATGGTCCAATCGAGGACCCCGATCGGCTGCCGCCCTACGCGAGCTCCGAAATTCGCGCAGCCCTCGAGTCAGCCCTCGAGAGAGCGAGCGCCGAGAAACATAAGTCTCGGTACGCGACAAACTTGTAGAAAGTGAATAAACTAATTTAAACCGTTTCAAAACGCGTACAATCATTTGATCACGTTAACCCGGCATCCTACAACGTTAAATCTTATACACACATCATAATGTCCTACGATTACCATAATTTTCTAGGTAAATTCTAAGAAAAAATTCTCTTAGATTGTGATTATGATTGTCGTGTCTTTGCCGTGTAAACTATTGCCGTCCGCATCGAGCAACGTGTGCTGTGCGCGCCGCGCGTTTTTACAAGTAATTTTTAATAATTAATCAAAACACTGAGAGAATTTTCTCTTAGAATTTAACCTAAAAGTTATGGTAATTGTAAGAGAATATGGTATGAAAAGAATTTTATTAGATTTTCTCTGATTAATAATTATCACATTCAAAATAATAATATTTTTTAAGGTAGTAGATATTAAACTGACTACACTGGCTGTCTATTAGATTTGTTAAACTATATTTATTGACGTTTCGACCATACGGGCTGTGGTCCTTTTCAAAATTACAATAGAAGCATTCTAGAAATTAATGTACATGCAATCAGAATCAACATTAAAATTGAAAACGTGAAATGTAACAAATGAGACTTACAATGAGTTACTGCATATCATTATTGACATTTAAAAGTACGCTCCGGTGAGACTTAACTTAAGATCGGATGGTAAATTAACTGCGTTTCACTTGTGTCATCTTGTCACGACTGAGCACACTATACTAACGAATAAACACGCCGAAAATTATGTCAAAGTTAAAAGTTAACAATATTTACATTCTCGCTAAATTGTGATGTACCATATGGCAAATTACTAAAATAAAATATAAAATATAAAAAATAAAAAATAAAATATAAAAAGTATAAGATAATAAAAAGATAAATAAATAAATAAATAGATATATTCGGTTCGCTTATGTCATCCTGCCTTAACATACCAATGATAAACTACTAATAATAGCTCCCAACAATGTATGTTAAAAATTTTTTTACTTCAATTTCTAAACAAACTGTCATATATCGTACTAAAGCTTTCAGTGTCTTTCTGTAAATTGATAGTGGAATCCAATTTCTTGATAAAATACATTTCGGCTATTTCTCTTTTTCTTCTATTGTTTTCTTTATGCAGAATTAAAGGATTCGTCCAATTAAATTCATGTCCTTGATTAATTCTGTGCTCACTAACAACAGAAAAATTGCTCGCTGAATTTTTAATATTACGTCGGTGTTCGTTAATCCTAGTACTAAGATGTCTTTTTGTCTGCCCTACATAATTAGAATCACAATTGTTACAATTAATACAATAGACTACGCCGGTTTGCTTATTAATATCTAAATTATCTTTCCCCGATTTTATTAAACAGTTCAGTTTTTTGGGGATAGTAAAAATTACGTTAAGATTCTTTTTGTTTAGAAATCTATATATGTCATTAGTGAACCGATTACAATATGGAATGACAATGAAATTTTCCCTCGAAACATCCGTCGAATCTACATTTATAATTTTTTTATCCTTATTGTTTATAGGTTGTGACAGCTTGTGGGTTCTATCATTGACATATTTATTAATGAGATTTTCCGGGAAGCAATTATTTTTCAAAATATTCTTTACAATTTTTAAATTAGAGTCATGAAATCGTTTGTTAGATAAATTTATTGCATGGTCAACTAAATTGGTAATGGTGTTAATTTTATATTTCGTCGGATGATTCGAGAAAAAATTGATGTATTTTCCTGAGAATGTTGGTTTTCTGTACCAGTTAGTTATGAGCTTATTATCATCCCTGTGGACAATTGTATTCAAAAAGCTGAGTGAATTATTAGTTTCGATCTCATAAGTAAAAGTTAGTCTTGGGTGATAGCTATTAAACACCTCGCTCACCTCTAACAGTTTATCGTTAGGAAGGATCATGAATATGTCATCTACATATCTATAGAAACAAGATGTTTCGAAACCAAGCAAGGACAAACAATCCGTTTCAAGATCCTCCATTACGATATCTGCGAGTATGGGGGAGAGAGGTGAGCCCATTGGACTCCCATAAATTTGTTCATAAGCTATCCCATTAAACATGAAACTAGTTGAACACAATATTGCATCAATCGCATGCCTGAACTGTTGAAAACTAAAATTAGTATGTCCCGATATCTCATTCCATCTCTTTTCTATACCTTTTATGACTAGTTCCTTCGGAATATTAGTATAGAGTGAAGAGACATCCAACGACACCATTATATCGGTTGACTCTATGGTTATATTATTTATTGATTTGACGAACTCCCAACTATCTTTGACGAACGATCGAGGTTTTTGAATTGAATTTAGTAGGATAGAGTGTAAATAATTTGCCATCATATACGTTGGACTCCCAATAGAAGAGATGATAATTCTTAAGGGGATTCCCGCTTTGTGGATCTTCGGCAATCCATATGCTCTCGGAGTGTTCCCGTTCGTGCATTTTAAATTATTAAGAGTACGTTCGTCCATTAAGTTGTTCTTTTGCCAAGATTTTAATAAGTCGTTAATTCTTTGAGATACATTGTTTATCGGGTCTTTTTTCATGACTTTATATGTCGATGTGTCACTCAACAATTCAGTCATCTGACGCACGTATTTGTCCTTGTTCATAATGACAGTGACTTGTCCCTTATCCGCTCGCGTTACAAAAATATCTTTGTTGTCATTTAAAAACTTTTTACATTTTGAGAATTCGATTAGAATATGTCTATTTATAAAATCTTGATGTTTTCTTTTGTTTTTAAGTCTATTTAAAGAATTAGCGATGCAGTTACGCGTATCATTCAGTAGGTTGCCCTTCAGTCGGTGGCTATTTAATTCAAAGTTTTTTATTACGTTAAGAGCAAATAACTCAGAATCTTTTTCACTATTATGATTAAACGGCAATCCGAATTTTCCCCCCAAGCTCAGAAACCTAAGTATGTTCTCTGGTACTACTTTATCAGAATTATTAATTATCCATTTATTATAATCGAAATTGAAAAACCCACTATATAGCTTATTTTGACGATTGAGAAGCAGATCAAATTTTTTAATTAATTTACCTTTAATTATATTTTTATGTTTTAGAACTTTTAGATTCTGTAATTCTTTAAACTCTTTAAGTAATTTATTCGGTAGCGCAGTTTGCAGATTCCTTTCTAATTGTCTGCTTCTTACATAAGAACGATTTAAGAAGAAGTTAATGTCCTTAATTTCTAGGTTCAAAATAAGTTGTTTGCCACGCGATACAAATGTGGAAAACCTTCGAGTAACAAGATTATTCTGAAACCGTACACTAAAATTCAAATTATGAATATGCGGTGGAAGCACGTCGAACCTTCTACACCGAAGCAAGAAGATGAGTTGTTGTTTAGTTGTAGAAATCTTCAAATTCAATCCCATCCACTGTTTCAACAGCTGAGTCTGTTGCTTTCCATAATGTAACGTGATCAAATTGAAAAAACTTCCTTCCCGGTGAGATGCCATGATTAATGTCAAAGGCGTATAATAACAATAAAATATTAAATTTCGTTCGCCAGGAATGAAATACTAAGGTAGTAGATATTAAACTGACTACACTGGCTGTCTATTAGATTTGTTAAACTATATTTATTGACGTTTCGACCATACGGGCTGTGGTCCTTTTCAAAATTACAATAGAAGCATTCTAGAAATTAATGTACATGCAATCAGAATCAACATTAAAATTGAAAACGTGAATAGTAACAAATGAGACTTACAATGAGTTACTGCATATCATTATTGACATTTAAAAGTACGCTCCGGTGAGACTTAACTTAAGATCGGATGGTAAATTAACTGCGTTTCACTTGTGTCATCTTGTCACGACTGAGCACACTATACTAACGAATAAACACGCCGAAAATTATGTCAAAATTAAAAGTTAACAATATTTACATTCTCGCTAAATTGTGATGTACCATATGGCAAATTACTAAAATAAAATATAAAATATAAAAAATAAAAAATAAAATATAAAAAGTATAAGATAATAAAAAGATAAATAAATAAATAAATAGATATATTCGGTTCGCTTATGTCATCCTGCCTTAACATACCAATGATAAACTACTAATAATAGCTCCCAACAATGTATGTTAAAAATTTTTTTACTTCAATTTCTAAACAAACTGTCATATATCGTACTAAAGCTTTCAGTGTCTTTCTGTAAATTGATAGTGGAATCCAATTTCTTGATAAAATACATTTCGGCTATTTCTCTTTTTCTTCTATTGTTTTCTTTATGCAGAATTAAAGGATTCGTCCAATCAAATTCATGTCCTTGATTAATATAATAATATTTATCACTGTTTAAAACTTGGAACAAAGCTGTCGAGAAAAAAAAAATATATATATATATATTGTTCTGGTTCCGAGTCGAAGCCAGGGACTCAAGGCTCGACCAACGATCGACTTTGTTTGGCACCTCGAGCGGACATCGACAGGTCAACCGGCCAGCGAATCACGATTAGCCGCGCGCGTGTCACGCGCCGAGTTCATGCAAAGCTCGTGATTCCGAATCGGTTGTCTTCCCCGAGGTTAAAAAGGGAGTTCAGTTAGCTCAAAGACACAGTCGAGAGCACCCAACGATAAAGCGGTATGCTTGTAACGGATCCGCGATATCCTGTCTTTCTTTGTTCTTGAAGAATGACAATCGAACCTCAATCACGTATTCAATAGTCTATCAAAAGGGTCCGAAGCGTCGGAACCAGATACAGTGTACAAATCTGATATGATACAATAAAATTACTGTTATTAAAATTAAATAAAAGGAAAAACATTGGTCCTTCGAGCCGGATTTTTCGTTGACCCGATCATACGGATAATCAAACTACGCGAGATTCGCGTTGTGAGACGGAACGGGTGAACATTGTCAGTGAGACGTCGGACTGTGACTCCTCGTTTTACAATCGAATGAGTGCAGAAGAAGAACAAAGACAGTGTCGCGTTCACTATCCAACGGGTTTTCTCTCTGGGCTCACTCACTCTGCTTGAGCGACAAGTGGAGTTATTTTCCCGTCGTGGAGTTAACTTTAACGAACATTCCCGCGGGAATCTAAATGTTGAGCTTCGCGCCTTATTCGCGAGTTCATTTACAAGGTTCAAACGCGGGGGTCTGGTGGTGGAAACAATTCGTGAACTCAAAGTCAAAATTACATCGTGTTTCGCGGAACGAAGTGAAGTATTCCGCGAAGGTGTTGCCGTCGGCGTCGATAACACGCCCGGAACATCATACACTGTGCTAATCGAGACTGGACGCGACGATTAAAAGGGAATCGTCGCGAGTTCGACGCCGTCGGCGTGGCAATTGAACGTCACGGCGTTAATTCTTCAGGCACCGGAGAAATCCGCTTGTCGATAAGAAAACATCTGCGGAAAGGTTGCCGTCGGCGCAGCGGTAACGCTCCCCGGCATATCCCGTGTATTCTTAAGCGACATAACAGTGTCGCGATTCGACCAAAAGTCGTCGCGCATTCGTTGACGTCGGCACCGTGCTCACGAGCCCGGTACCTTCGATCAAGTCACTATTAATAGCTCATTAACGAAGAAATAATGGCAGAATTAAGAAATTTGCTCATCTCGCAAGATGAAACAATCGACTCGATAAAGCGAGTTCTCGTTAACTTCAAGAAATTAGCGAAAGCTAATGTTACATTAGCAAAGACGCAGGGGCGTCTTGCAACGCTGGAAACGCTTTGGACTTCCTGTCGAGGGCTACACGTCAAGCTGCTGCAAGCCACAACTTCGGAGGAGCAGAAGACTGTCTCGTATTTCCTGAATGGAGACTTCCTGAGCGCCGAGGAGATCTACCACGACACGGCCGACCTCCTTCGCGATACGATAAGTCGATTCTCAATTAATCAATCTCCGTTGTTAGAACACAGTACTGATTCTTCAATTCGCGAGGGCATTCATAATCACAATTTTCAGTTGCCACGGATCTCACTTCCGAAGTTTTCGGGCAAGTTCTCCGAATGGGAGAGTTTTAAAAATACTTTCGAGTCTCTTGTCGCGAGTAATGATTCTCTCTCGAACACGCAGAAATTTCATTACCTCAAAACGAGCGTCATCAGTGACGCTGCCTCGATTATTAGTAATTTAAAGATTTCCGACGCTAATTATGAGTCCGTCTGGCAGTTGTTGATTGACGAGTATGATGATCAACTTACGTTGATCCATACTCACATTCACGCCTTCATGTGCCTACCGACAATGAAGGCGGAAAACGTCGCGGAAATGCGAAAGTTGAGAGATACCGTGTCCGCATCTCTAGCGGCTCTCACTAATCTAAAGCGGCCGGTACGCGAGTGGGATGACATTCTCGTCTACGTCATCTCTCAAAAATTTAGTTCGAAAACAAGGAGCGAATGGAATTTAAAAATTTCGTCAAGTCGCGAGCTTCCTTCGTACAAGGATATTCATGAATTCCTCACGCTTCGAATACGAGGTCTGTCGGACTTCTCCGACAATCCTAAAGTAATCGTCAATTCTAAGAGTGACAAAACGCAGTCCTCCGTTCATAATCTTTCCGCGATTAAGTGCATTTGCTGTTCCGGCAGTCATTCGGTAATGAAGTGCGAGGAATTTCGTCGGAAAAACGCGACATAGCGGCATGTTATCGCGCGACAGAATCGGGTCTGCTTCAATTATTTGCGAGCGGGACATTTCACGCCGAAATGCTTGAGCAAAATTCGATGCGCTCATTGTCAACGCTCTCATAACACATTGTTACACAATGAGAGTGATCAAAATAAGGACACAGCGGAAAATTCCCGTTTATCGAATTCGAGCGTTAATGCGTCTACTACCACAAGTAAGACTGTCGTAGTCGGCGACGCCGCCGTCGCCAGCGTGCAAACTCTCAAACCTTAGAATACCACGATGCCCACCGTTCTTCTCGCGACCGCGTGGGTTGACATACACACTTCTGAAGGAAGATGTTTCAAGGTCCGCGCTTTATTAGATCACGGGTCTAATTTTAGCTTTATTTCCGAAGCATTGAGTCAAACGCTTCGCACTAAACGACAGAGGACCGATCTTCAAATAAAAGGTTTCGGGGAGAAATATGCCGGTTCTGCGCGATCGAGAGTTTCGCTAAATTTGACGCCGTGCGAAAAATTGAATCCTGTTTATCCGGTCACTGCGTATGTATTCCCGCGAATAACTTCGTACGCCACGTCGCGAATTCGGCCTATAGAATCATGGCCTCATTTACAGGGCCTTTCACTAGCATATCCGGATCCATCTAGTCGACATCAGATTCACATGCTGATCGGCGCGGACGTGTACGGTTCGCTCTTATTGCGCGACCTGAGACAGGGCCCCTATGGAGCGCCCACTGCCCAATCGACCTCGTTCGGTTGGATAATCTCTGGACCGACCGGAAGTAAAGAAACTACTTCACAAGAAGTAACTGTTTTGAATTGCGTATCCGCGCTGGAAGTGGACTCTCTCCTCCAGAAATTCTGGGAGGACAAAGAGATTCCCACGCCAACTTCCCTCACGGAGGAGGAAGAAAAATGCGAATCTCATTTCGCTCAAACGCACAGTCGTGATCCTGACGGTCGTTATGTCGTGAGATTACTTTTCAAAAATGCTTTGCCGATCGATATCGGGGAATCTCTCTCCATAGCGCGTACATTGTACGGTCGTCTGGAAAATAAATTGAATTCAAAATCCGATCTCTGTTCGCTATACAGAGACTTTCTTACAGAATACGAGGCCCTTGGACATATGACTCGCGTTGGCGAGTCCGAACCCACTGAGAATATACCGATTTATATTCCCCATCATCCAGTAATAAGAGAGGATAGTTGCACCACAAAGCTTCGAGTCGTATTTAACGCGTCGTGTAAAACCCGGAATGGCACGTCACTTAACGACCATTTGCTCATCGGGCCAAAGTTGCAGCAGGATCTCCCTGCCGTCTTATTGCGTTGGCGTGCATGGCGCTTGGTTTATACGGCAAACATCGCCAGATGTTTCGACAAATACGCGTACATCCGCGGGACGTCGATTACCAAAGAATCCTGTGACGTCCGACGGATGACTTTCCGCTTACTCATTTTCGCCTTCTTACAGTGACGTATGGTTTAGCATCGGCACCTTATCTTTCGATGCGCGTGCTTCGACAGCTCGCGCTTGATGAAAGTGCAAAGTTTTCTGCCGCGGTACCGATCGTCAATGATTCCATTTACGTGGACGACGCATTGTTCGGAGCAAACAATATCGATTCGTTAATAAATACGCGAACTCAGCTCGCTGAGCTAATGAGGCGCGGAGGTTTTTCACTTCGTAAATGGGCTTCAAACTGTAGCGAGCTTCTTGACGATTTATCCAGCGATCAATCGGACGTTACCGATCACCTTATCCTAAAGGACGAAACGTTGAAAATACTCGGATTATCATGGCTCCCTACGGAAGACTCCTTCCGCCTTACTGTGAAATTTAATTTTCCTACCGCGTTAACTAAGCGTTCAATCCTGTCGTGCATCGCGAGCTTGTATGACCCCCTCGGATGGGCTGCGCCGGTTGTAATAAACGCAAAAATCATTCTGCAAGAGCTATGGCTTTTACATTGCGACTGGGATGCTCCGCTTCCGAACGAATTGAGTCAACGGTGGAATGCATTCGCTTCCGAATTCCCGCAATTAGAATCCGTTAGAATTCCTCGGTGGACGGGTCAGAGCCCTGATAATCTCGCGTTAGAAATACATGGATTCGCCGACGCTTCAAATCGCGCGTACGCTGCGGTCGTATACTTGCGCGTTTTCCATTCTCTTTCGGAATACCGTGTTAGCTTGATTGTTGCGAAGTCGAAGGTGGCTCCCGTCAAGACTGTTAGCATTCCGCGGCTCGAGCTCAACGCCGTTGTTTTATTGAGTCGACTCGTTAAGTGGGTAATTAAGTCATTAAATATTATTCATTGTCCGATCCATTGTTGGACGGACTCCACGATCGCGTTGGCATGGTTACGCCAACATCCATCGAAATGGACTACGTACGTAGCAAACAGAGTATCCGAGGTGCAGTGTAATCTACCCTCGGCCAAATGGAATCACGTACCGTCCAAAGACAATCCGGCCGACTGTGCATCCAGAGGGTTGTACGCATCCAAGTTAGTCTCACATCCGTTATGGTGGGCGGGCCCGCCTTGGCTTCAATGGCCTTCAACAGCGTGGCCGCCACATAACATTGCTTCTCCGATCTCCACGGAGTTAACTAAGCAAATACACTCGGAAAGTCGAAAGTCCACTGTCCTTCACGTGGAAGGTACACCGGAATGGGATCTCCCTTATAGATACTCCTCCTGGACTAAGCTCATTCGAGTGACAGCCTACGCTTACAGATTTATATCCCGCTCCGCTAAACAAAGGAATTTTGAAGCTAATGTTGCGTTGTCTCTTAACGCGGACGAACTTAAACGCGCGGAAATGTTTTGGGTCTCATATACGCAGAGGAAGTCGTTCGACTCCGAACTCAAAGCATTAAAGAGAGAAGAAAACCTTCCGCGAAAGAGCCCACTGAAGCCTCTTAATCCTTTCATAAGAAAAGATTCCTTACTACGTTTCGGCGGCGGTTACGGAATTCCGCACTATCCTTCGAGGAACAACACCCTATCTTAATTCCTCGGGGTCGAGTAGCCGAGTTATTAATTGATCAAACGCACCGAAGCTCACTTCATGGAGGAACTCAACTTGTGCTTAGAACACTCTGCCAAAAATATTGGATATTAAGTTGTCGTAATGCCGTAAAACATTGCATTAGACAATGTGTCGTGTGTGCTCGTTACGCGAACAAACTATCAAATCAACTTATAGGAGACCTTCCCTCCCCTCGCGTAAATCCATCATCTCCGTTCACGCATACGAAAGTAGATTACGCCGGGCCGTTCCTTGTTACTTCATTAGTCGGTAGAGGACAAAAGACACGTAAAAGTTACATCGCCTTGTTTATCTGTCTTGTGACGAAGGCTATCCACATAGAGCTCGTTGAGGATTATTCCTCTGCGGGATTTATAGCGGTCTTTCGAAGATTCGTTAGTCGACGAGGATTGCCACAAAAACTCTACAGCGACAACAGCACGAACTTTCACGGGGCGGACCGGGAATTAAAAACGGCTTTTGACAAATTGACCAACGACATTTCGCTACGAGCCACTCTTGCAAACGACCGAGTGGAATGGCATTTCATCCCAGCCGCAGCACCGCACTTTAGCGGTCTGTGGGAAGCGGGAATAAAGTCTAAAAACGCACTTGAAAAAGGTAGTGGGTCCGCGTACCTTGTCTCAGGTCGAATTTGCAACACTACTTTGCAGAGTCGAGGCATGTCTCAATTCGCGTCCCATTGCTGCGTTAAACGACGACCCGAGCGATTTGTTAGCACTCACGCCGGGTCATTTTCTTATAGGTCGATCAATAACCGCAGTACCGGAAGAATCAGTACTCGCAGTAAACGAGAATCGACTCTCTCGATGGCAGCTCGTCAACGCAATGCACGAGCGAGTCTGGCGTGCTTGGTCTCTTGACTATTTGCATTCGTTGCAGCAACGAAGCAAATGGAAGGATAAGACTGCGAGTTTTTGCGTCGGTGAGCTTGTGCTCGTAAAGAACCCACTGCTCCCTCCGAGTAAGTGGGAACTCGCTCGAGTTACACAGATCCACCCCGGATCCGACGGGCTCGTTCGGGTAGTAACGATACGCACCGCGTGCTCCTCGTTCAAGCGACCAATCACGCTGCTTTGCCGTCTCCTAATTAATTGTGATAATTAATTCCGTATTATACGAAAATTTGTAAGTGGATTAAATCTAGATTTAGGGAAGAGTTTGTATTTGTTTGCAACAGCGGTTCGCTGGTCTTTCGGTTGAAGATAACTGTGTTATCCGAACGGACGACCTTCGTATAGATATCCGTCCCTATTTGCACTCGAAATTTCGAGAAAGTAAATACTTCGCACGTTCTAAGCAAGCTGTGCTCATTGTTCGCAAATTTTATTTGTTGTCACATAGTCACGTCGTCGCGAAGATTATAAGGTTTCGCCCTTTCAAAGGTCATTCAGCGAGTTTAACATCGATTGCTCATTTTGACACATTATAACGACTCAAACCTGTGGAATGATTTCGCATCGGTTCGCATGCGAGGCGGGCGGTATGTTTAAAACTTGGAACAAAGCTGTCGAGAAAAAAAAAATATATATATATATTGTTCTGGTTCCGAGTCGAAGCCAGGGACTCAAGGCTCGACCAACGATCGACTTTGTTTGGCACCTCGAGCGGACATCGACAAGTCAACCGGCCAGCGAATCACGATTAGCCGCGCGCGTGTCACGCGCCGAGTTCATGCAAAGCTCGTGATTCCGAATCGGTTGTCTTCCCCGAGGTTAAAAAGGGAGTTCAGTTAGCCCAAAGACACAGTCGAGAGCACCCAACGATAAAGCGGTATGCTTGTAACGGATCCGCGATATCCTGTCTTTCTTTGTTCTTGAAGAACGACAATCGAACCTCAATCACGTATTCAATAGTCTATCAAAAGGGTCCGAAGCGTCGGAACCAGATACAGTGTACAAATCTGATATGATACAATAAAATTACTGTTATTAAAATTAAATAAAAGGAAAAACAATCACAATAAAATATAAAATATATTTCATTAATTTTACTTTACGGTTTAGTAAAATTAATAAAACATGTTTCATATTTTATTGTGATAGATATTATTATTTTGAATGTGATAAATATTAATTAGAGGAATTCTAATAAAATTTTTTCCATACAATATTATCCTACAATTACCACAATTTTCAGGGCAAATTCTAAGAGAAAATTCTCTCAGATTGTGATTATGTGTTGTAATTTGTAATCAGTTATTTATTACAATAATTTTTAATCAAGTGCGTGAGTCAAAGTGTCAATAGAATTTATTACAAAAAAATGATTTCATCATGCAGTGTGTCACAGTGTGTCAATATCGGATTGTATCCAGTCAGGCAACAATTATTCGTCAAAGGACATCAAACATCTCTACAAAGTAAGAATCAGTGAGAGAGAGAGAGAGAGAGAGAGTGTGTGTGTGTGTGTATACGCGTACACACACACGCACACACACACACACACACACACACACACAAAACGCCGCGTGTAACAAACAGCTGATCGCTTCGAGCGCCCACGTAATCGCCCGCGTCGGATAATGTGGTGCGCCGCTCCTGATTACCGCCCGTACTCGTGCTGTAATTCGCTAACTATTTCTTTTTATATTTCAAAAACTAAGCTTCGGATAAAATTTTGGCAAAGGAAAAATCGTCTTTAAATTGAGTCAGGAATACGACATTTTAAAGACAAACGGTTGTTTTGAATCACCCTGTATAATACAGGAAGGATCGATGATATTTCGACTATCTGTCAACTGTGTCGGTCCGACGGTTTCTTCAAAAAGCTTCCGCCCCGGCTCTCCCGTTGCGGGAGAGACGCTCCGATCGAGAAACACACAACTCTACCTTTGTGCCGTAGCCTTCCCTGGCGGGAGGCGGCGGTCCGCGCGCGTCCTCGGACAGCCTGATCGAAAAGCCACCACGATTATTCTTTCTCTCTCTCTCGTCCGAGAGAAGAGACCACGATGGTTGAACGAGAAGCGCGTTTCTTCGCGAACGCAAAAATTTCGAACAATTACCCTGAACGGTGGATCACTTGGCTCGTAGGTCGATGAAGAACGCAGCTAATTGCGCGTCAACTTGTGTTTAAAATTGTCACGTATTTTCGGAGCGACGAAGCAAGGTCAATCGTAGAAATTGAAAATATTCGACGCCGAGATGTTATTCCGGTTGTTTTCGATTCCGCGAGCGAGGAATCTACAAAAACTCGCCTTTGTCTCGCGTTTCGGAGCGTGATGGGGCAATCGTCCGCGAATAGGATTTCAGCACGTGTGCCACGCGTCGATCGGATGATCGATCGCCCCCTTAGCTGCCGAATTCCGCGAGGATCAAAAATGAGTCTACTCGAGGAGTCTGAACTGAAGAGGCGTCTCCGTGTATATCAGCGAAAAGAGCATCGCGCGAATTTATCTCGTTCTAGAGCGAACTTCCGCGTTTTAATCTTGTCTGCGAGAGTTTTGAATAAAACTGCTTTGCCTCAAAAGTGAATTTCTCCACCTTTACAATTTTCT
The DNA here is from genome assembly GCF_048542155.1 of Nylanderia fulva. NCBI lineage: Eukaryota > Metazoa > Arthropoda > Insecta > Hymenoptera > Formicidae > Nylanderia > Nylanderia fulva. The sequence goes on along the minus strand of NW_028190715.1, from coordinate 39,837 downwards.
CCGCATCCAGTCTCCTTTGTATCTACGAGCCGACTTATAAATAAATAAATTTGCCTCTGCGCGGAAAATTAAAACAAATCGAAGGTTCTCGCACAGAAGTAAAATGGTCCTTCGAGCCGGATTGTGAAGATAACGAGGACGATAAGGTAAAACGGAGAAAGTGATTCTCGTGTGACTCTCGCGGACAGTGAAAAAGCGCGGGTGGACAATAGAAGCACATCGTCTTACAAACGAGTGTGCAAAAGAAGAGACAGGAACCAAGTGTCGAGTTCGCTTTAGAGAAACAAGTGTACGGGTAGACTCCGATTCACGTCGTCAAAACCCAATTCGACTCGTGAGACGAAACTTAGTGGTCTTTTTCGAGACAAATTCGTCGCGTTCGACAGTCAGGTCGTTCGCGAACTCGTGCCGTCGGCGCTGTTCACGCGCCCGACATACTCAGTGGTCTCTTTTGAGACAAATTCGTTGCGTTCGACAGTCAGGTCGTTCGCGAACTCGTGCCGTCGGCGCCGTTCACGCGCCCGACATACTCAGTGGTCTCTTTTGAGACAAATTCATCGCGTTTCGACAACAAGGTCGTCCGCGAACTCTTGCCGTCCGCGCCGTTCACGCGCCTGACATAATCAATGGTCTCAAGTCAAACTTGAGACATACGCGTCGCGTTCGATAGAGGAAGCGTCCGCGAATCTTTCCGTCTGTACTACTGACGTTGCTCAAAAAAAAAAAAAAAAAATGTCGACAGCAAAAGATCTGTTGATCGCGCAATTAGACACGATCTCTCAAGTGAAACGCGTGCTCGTGAATTACAAGAAGTTGGCTAAGGTCAATATTACCCTGCCAAAAATTCAAGAACGATTGGACGAGCTTACGTCGCTCTGGGCATCTTGCAGGGAGCTCCACGTCAAGCTCTTACAATCTACGTCTTCAGCTGAACGGGCGAAGGTTGCCTACTTCGTCGATGAAGATTTTCTAATCGCTGAGGATGTCTACCTCGAGACGGCCGATACGCTCCGTGATATGATAAGTAAATTAAGCGTCTCTTCACCACCTTCTCTCGATCGTAGCACTGACTCCTCGTTTCGCGACAGTAATAATAATGGTTTCCAGTTGCCTCGTATTACGCTTCCGAAATTTTCGGGGAAGTTTTCCGAATGGGAAAGCTTCAAGAACACTTTCGAGTCTCTCGTTGCTAGTAACGGTACGCTCACTAACACTCAAAAGTTTCATTACCTGAAAACAAGTGTCATCGGTGACGCTGCCTTAATAATAAATAATTTAAAGATTTCGGATCCGAATTACGAATCGGCGTGGCAACTCTTAATTGCCGAATATGATGATGAGGCGACCTTGATTAATACTCACTTGCATGCTTTCATGAGCATGCCCGTTATGAAACATGAAAGCGTAGGCGAGTTAAAGAGATTGCGAGACACGGTGGCTGCATCGCTGGCCGCGCTGACGAATTTGAGTCGACCGGTTGCTCAGTGGGACGATATGCTTGTTTATTGCGTCTCACAAAAATTCTGTCAAAAAACGCGAAGCAAGTGTTACTTGAAGTGTTCCTCTATAACTTCAATTCCGGCGTACAAAGATATTCATGAATTTCTTACGACTCGAATCCGCGGATTGTCAGACTTCGCGGAAGTTTCAAGAGAAAGTGTTAATCAAAAGCCAAACAAGCCGCGTTCGTCAATGCATAACGTCTCCGCTGTCAAGTGCATATGCTGCTCAGGCAATCATTTCGTGATAAAGTGCGAGCCGTTTCGTCAAAAATCAGTTGAACAACGAAATGAGCTCGCTCGCAAAAATCGTGTATGCTTTAATTGCTTGCGCTCGGGGCATATTTCGCCGAATTGCCCGAGCCAACAGCTATGCAACCACTGCAGTCGGTCTCATCATTCTTTATTGCATTCCGAAAATTATCAATCGTCAGCTGTCAGAAAAGATTCGGAAGCTGCGAAACCAAGCGTGAAAACGAATGCGAAGTCCGACGCCTTGGACGGTTCCAATAACGCTGCCGTGGCCAGCGTCCAGACAATCGAGCCGCCGGACTTTACGACTCCCGCGGTTCTCCTCGCAACCTCGTGGGTGAACATCCACACCGCTGAGGGCCGACGCTTTAAGGTTCGCGCGCTATTGGATCAAAGATCCAATTTTAGTTTTATATCGGAATCTTTCTGTCAAACCATACGGACCAGGCAACAAAGAACCGATTTACAAATCAAAGGATTCGGGGAAACCTACACGGGTGCCGCAAAGTCGCGCGTGTCCTTGCGAATGACTCCGTGCGCGAAATCCGACCCGGTATTTCCAATCACAGTGTACGTGTTTCCGAAGATCACGTCGTACGCGGCTTCGCGAGTTCGACCTGTCGAATCGTGGCCTCACTTGAAGGGCCTTTCCCTCGCGGATCCGGATCCGTCGAGCAAACATCAAATTCACTTGCTTCTTGGAGCCGACGTTTATGGCTCACTTTTGATGCGCGACTTGAGGCAAGGTCCGCTCGGTACCCCCACAGCTCAACTAACCGCGCTCGGTTGGATTATTTCCGGTCCGACCGAAAATAAACGGAAGGCTTCAAAAGAAGCCGTTTTAAATTGCGTTCTCGGTCAAGAGATAGACACTTCTCCAGCGGTTCTGGGAAGATGAGGAGATCGCGCCTCAAATTCCCCTCACGGAGGAGGAAGAGATTTGTGAGCGACACTTCGTGCAGACGCATAGTCGGTTGTCCGACGGACGATACGTCGTTCGACTACCCTTTAAATGTGATCCTCCGATCGAAATCGGAGAGTCTCTTTCCATTGCGCGGTCGCTGTACAACCGCATGGAAAACAGATTGAGAAATCGATCGGAACTGTATTCGCAGTATAACGAATTTCTAGCGGAATACGAGTCCCTCGGACATATGACTAGCGTCGACGAGTCGGAAAAAACCGAGTATTTGCCCGTTTACATTCCGCACCACCCCGTGATTCGGGAAGATAGTTGCACGACTAAATTACGGGTCGTTTTCAACGCGTCGTGCCGAACTAAGAATGGCACGTCGTTGAATGACTTATTATTAATAGGGCCCAAATTACAGCAAGATCTACCTGCCGTGTTATCGCGATGGCGACGGTGGAGCTTCGTCTGTACGGCCGACATCGCCAAGATGTTTCGGCAAATTCAAATTCATGAGCAAGATTCAGACTACCAAAGAATTCTTTGGCGTCCACAAGCGGAAGCGCCCGTTCGACATTTTCGCTTGTTAACGGTCACTTACGGTCTCGCTCCCGCTCCGTATCTCGCAATGCGAGTATTGAAACAGCTCGCCCTTGACGAGGGAGAAAAGTTCAAGGCCGCGGTTCCTATCCTAGGAGAGTCTATTTATGTAGACGACGCCCTGTTTGGCGCGGATGATATAAAATCTTTAAAAAATACTCGCGTTCAATTGATGCAGTTAATGGAAAAGGGGGGATTTCAATTAAGGAAATGGGCATCAAATTCGATCGAACTTCTCAAGGATTTGTCTGTTGACCAATCGGAAGTAACCGATCATCTAATCCTGACGGAAGATTCACTTAAAGTTCTCGGCCTGTCATGGATGCCTAACGAAGACGTGTTTCGCTTGAGAGATCGTGTCTAATTGCGCGATCAACAGATCTTTTGCTGTCGACATTTTTTTTTTTTTTGAGCAACGTCAGTAGTACAGACGGAAAGATTCGCGGACGCATCCTCTATCGAACGCGACGCGTATGTCTCAAGTTTGACTTGAGACCATTGATTATGTCAGGCGCGTGAACGGCGCGGACGGCAAGAGTTCGCGGACGACCTTGTTGTCGAAACGCGACGAATTTGTCTCAAAAGAGACCACTGAGTATGTCGGGCGCGTGAACGGCGCCGACGGCACGAGTTCGCGAACGACCTGACTGTCGAACGCAACGAATTTGTCTCAAAAGAGACCACTGAGTATGTCGGGCGCGTGAACGGCGCCGACGGCACGAGTTCGCGAACGACCTGACTGTCGAACGCGACGAATTTGTCTCGAAAGAGACCACTAAGTATGTCGGGCGCGTAAACGGCGCCGACGGCACGAGTTCGCGAACGACCTGACTGTCGAACGCGACGAATTTGTCTCGAAAGAGACCACTAAGTTTCGTCTCACGAGTCGAATTGGGTTTTGACGACGTGAATCGGAGTCTACCCGTACACTTGTTTCTCTAAAGCGAACTCGACACTTGGTTCCTGTCTCTTCTTTTGCACACTCGTTTGTAAGACGATGTGCTTCTATTGTCCACCCGCGCTTTTTCACTGTCCGCGAGAGTCACACGAGAATCACTTTCTCCGTTTTACCTTATCGTCCTCGTTATCTTCACAATCCGGCTCGAAGGACCATTTTACTTCTGTGTGAGAACCTTCGATTTGTTTTAATTTTCCGCGCAGAGGCAAATTTATTTATTTATAAGTCGGCTCGTAGATACGAAGGAGACTGGATGCGGAGAAAATTGTAAAGGTGGAGAAATTCACTTTTGAGGCAAAGCAGTTTTATTCAAAACTCTCGCAGACAAGATTAAAACGCGGAAGTTCGCTCTAGAACGAGATAAATTCGCGCAATGCTCTTTTCGCTGATATACACGGAGACGTCTCTTCAGTTCAGACTCCTCGAGTAGACTCATTTTTGATCCTCGCAGAATTCGGCAGCTAAGGGGGCGATCGATCATCCGATCGACGCGTGGCACACGTGCTGAAATCCTATTCGCGGACGATTGCCCCATAACGCTCCGAAACGCGAGACAAAGGCGAGTTTTTGTAGATTCCTCGCTCGCGGAATCGAAAACAACCGGAATAACATCTCGGCGTCGAATATTTTCAATTTCTACGATTGACCTTGCTTCGTCGCTCCGAAAATACGTGACAATTTTAAACACAAGTTGACGCGCAATTAGCTGCGTTCTTCATCGACCTACGAGCCAAGTGATTCACCGTTCAGGGTAATCGTTCGAAATTTTTGCGTTCGCGAAGAAACGCGCTTCTCGTTCAACCATCGTGGTCTCTTCTCTCGGACGAGAGAGAGAGAAAGAATAATCGTGGTGGCTCTTCGATCAGGCTGTCCGAGGACGCGCGCGGACCGCCGCCTCCCGCCAGGGAAGGCTACGGCACAAAGGTAGAGTTGTGTGTTTCTTGATCGGAGCGTCTCTCCCGCAACGGGAGAGCCGGGGCAGAAGCTTTTTGAAGAAACCGTCGGACCGACACAGTTGACAGATAGTCGAAATATCATCGATCCTTCCTGTATTATACAGGGTGATTCAAAACAACCGTTTGTCTTTAAAATGTCGTATTCCTGACTCAATTTAAAGACGATTTTTCCTTTGCCAAAATTTTATCCGAAGCTTAGTTTTTGAAATATAAAAAGAAATAGTTAGCGAATTACAGCACGAGTACGGGCGGTAATCAGGAGCGGCGCACCACATTATCCGACGCGGGCGATTACGTGGGCGCTCGAAGTGATCAGCTGTTTGTTACACGCGGCGTTTTGTGTGTGTGTGTGTGAGTGTGTGTGTGTGTGTGCGTGTGTGTGTACGCGTATACACACACACACACACTCTTTCTCTCTCTCTCTCTCTCACTGATTCTTACCTTGTAGAGATGTTTGATGTCCTTTGACGAATAATTGTTGCCTGACTGGATACAATCCGATATTGACACACTGTGACACACTGCATGATGAAATCATTTTTTTGTAATAAATTCTATTGACACTTTGACTCACGCACTTAATTAAAAATTATTGTAATAAATAACTGATTACAAATTACAACACATAATCACAATCTGAGAGAATTTTCTCTTAGAATTTGCCCTGAAAATTGTGGTAATCGTAGGATAATATTGTATGGAAAAAATTTTATTAGTGTGTTTGCGCGAACGCTTGAAGGAGAGCGCTCAATTGAAGGCCGAAAGAAATTATTCACCTTTTAATAATTAACACAGAATTTACTTTCACAATTTAAACGATACAGTGATTTTACAAAATTCCAATAGATAAGTCGAGTTCGATTTCCAAGTGAGTGTGCGGTAATAATTGCGGTAATAATTGCGGTAATAATTGCGGTAATAATTGCGGTAATGATTGCTGTACTGAGACTCGATAGACTAGCCGCCCAATTTTGGTGGGCGCTTCTTTTATCGGTGCGGTACTGAAGCCCCACTAATTTTTACTTCACCAATTAATTTCGGTTATTTAAAAATGTTCGAAGGTGACGCGAGGGCGCCTGTCTTTATTGGCGGCCCCGTAATTTACGCGAAACAAGCACGCACCTGACATGCGCGGAATGCTCGATAGCGAGATCGATTGGCTTTCGGAAGCCACGTGATCGAACGGCGCATGTCTATTACATTGATAATCAATGCGGTGATCGTTGCTTTCGGTTAAGCAATGTTGTTGTTATTGACAGCTTGTTAATATAATCCTGATTTATCGCCTACTTGTTTATATCGGGCGAGCCTTTTTTCCGCGGTTTTTTCGCATATTCATCGGAAGAAAATATCGATTTTTAGACAGAAAAATACAGACTGAAATAATTATATTAATTTCTTCTCAATTTCGAACAATTAGAATTCCTCTAATTAATATTTATCACATTCAAAATAATAATATCTATCACAATAAAATATGAAACATGTTTTATTAATTTTACTAAACCGTAAAGTAAAATTAATGAAATATATTTTATATTTTATTGTGATTGTTTTTCCTTTTATTTAATTTTAATAACAGTAATTTTATTGTATCATATCAGATTTGTACACTGTATCTGGTTCCGACGCTTCGGACCCTTTTGATAGACTATTGAATACGTGATTGAGGTTCGATTGTCGTTCTTCAAGAACAAAGAAAAACAGGATATCGCGGATCCGTTACAAGCATACCGCTATTATTATAGGATGTTGCTCGTCATAGGTGAGCGCGGAATTCGTCAATCGCCCGCCAAGACGGAGTAAAGAGTCCTCTCCTAGAAAAGGACTCAATTTGCTCAACGAGCTCGAATGCGGCATGGTGCCGTTATTCTTTAGTGAGCGCGTTTCCCGCTCGAAGAATCTCCGTTGCAGATAGCGCAACCAGAAGATTTCCGCCCTCCTAAACTCATCGGCGTTCAGAAGGGGGAAGAGTTGGGAGCGAGACGCGCTCTTTTCTTTTACACGAAGAATAAAGCGATTCATGTAGGCAGTCACGCGGACAAGCTTGGTCCAAGTGGAGAACCTATATGGGAGTTCCCATTCCTCGGCCTCTTGAACATGGAACGTCACAGGCCGTCTTCTTTCCACCGATACTTGCTGATCGGTGGCAGTGTCGAGCGGAGCTGAGACATTCAGAATCGGCCACGCAGTCGATGGCTTCTGAAGCCATCGTGGACCGTTCCACCATAGCGGGTGAGTCACGAGCTCGGAGGCGGTCAAGCCGCGCGAGGCACAGTCCGCCGGATTATCTCGAGACGGAACGTGATTCCAACAAACAGAATCCAGACAGGTATGCACTTCGGATACGCGGTTAGCCACGTAGGTGCTCCATTTTGATGGATGTTGACGGAGCCACGCGAGAGCGATGGTCGAATCCGTCCATCCGTATATTGGAATCGGAGGTAATTTCAACGATGTCAAGGTCCACTTGATTAGCCGGCTGAGGAGGACGATAGCGTTCAGTTCCAAGCGCGGGATGCTTACGGTTTTGATCGGCGCGACCTTTGTTTTAGCAGCGAGCAGAGTGATTTGAAACTTCGTTGGCGAAGGAAGCACTCGAATATAAACGACCGCCGCGTAAGCGCGGTTTGAAGCGTCGGCAAACCCGTGGATTTTGAACGCGAGATTATTGGAATGTCGACCGGTCCAACGCGGTATTCGGACGCGGTTTAATGATTCTAAATCGTTGGTGTAGCTCTCCCAACGATTGCGCAACTCCTCTGGAAGAGGGGAGTCCCAATCACATTTGAGAAGCCATAACTCTTGTAGCAAGATTTTCGCGGTTACAACAACCGGAGCAGCCCATCCTATTGGGTCGTATAATTTTGCCGTGAACGAGAGAACGGAACGTTTCGTGTGCGTAACCGATCTCAACGGAGTTATCACGAATTTGAACGCGTCCTCTTTAGCAAGCCATGAAAGCCCGAGAATCTTCTTTTACGAGTATGTGATCGGTGACTTCCGGCTGATGAGCCGAAAGTCCTTGAAGAAGAGAGGAGGCATTAGAAACCCACTTTCGTAGTTGAAAACCTCCCTTTTGCAGGATTTCAACTAGTTGGACACGAGCTTCTATCAATGAAGTCGTATCGTCCGCGCCAAAGAGCGCATCGTCCACGTAGAGGGACTCGCTGAGAATTGAAACAGCCGCGGGATAGTTGTCACCTTTATCTAGAGAAAGCTGTTTCAGTACCCTTATTGCGAGGTACGGAGCGGGGGCGAGCCCGTACGTTACAATGAGAAGGCGATAGTGTTCAATCGGCCCATCGGCCGACGATCGCCATAAGATTCTTTGAAAATCCGCGTCAGACGGATGCACGAGAATTTAGCGGAATATTTGAGCAATGTCCGCCGTGTAAACAAATTGCCATTGACGCCAGCGCAATAATATAGCGGAGAGGTCTTGCTGCAGTCTCTGACCGATCAGTAAGTGATCGTTAAGCAAAGTCTTATTGCTCGTTTTGCACGAAGCGTTGAAGACAACGCGCAATTTCGTAGTGCAACTCGAGTCGCGCAAAACGGGATGATGAGGAATATATACCGGCTCGAACTCGGAGCGGTCAGATAATTCCACCTTCCTTATATGACCGAGCGAATTATACTCTCGTAAGAACTCGTACTGCGCGTGAAGTTCAGGACGAAGCCGTAGCTTTCCTTCCATTTTATTATAAAGCGAGGTTGCAATGTGCAAAGAATCACCGATTTTTATCGGGAAATCATGCCTGAAGGGCAATCGANCCACATAGCGGCCCGGAGGGGTACGATAGTGGTTGGCGATGAAATGAGCCTCGCACCTCTCCTCCTTCTCCGTGAGAGGGACAGGCCGCGAGATCTCCTCATCTTCCCAGAACTTCTGGAGAAGAGAGTGCGTGCTTTGTTCCAACACGCAGTTTAATACAGATGCTTGAGCAGTAGTAGTCGGCCTACTATTTGTGGGGCCGGAAAGGATCCAACCGAAAGCGGTCAATTGCGCTGTCGGAGTTCCAATAGGACCTTGACAGACATCGCGCTTTAGAAGCGAGCCGTAAAGGTCAGCACCGATCAACAAATAAATTTGATGTTGACTTGAAGGATCAGGATCAGCAAAAGATAGACCCTGTAAATGAGACCACGCATCGAAGGGCTGAATCCGCGAGGCAGCGTATGAAGTAATGCGTTGAAAAATGTAAGCCGTCAGAGAAAAGCTCGGGTCGGCTTGAGCACACGGGGTTAACTGTAGTGTTACGCGCAATTTCGCAGTACCCGTGTATTTTTCGCCGAAGCATTTAATTTGTAAATCCGCTCGTTGCCGTTTAGTGCGCAACGCCTGTGAGAGCGATTCTGATATAAAGCTAAAGGTGGATCCTTGATCCAACAACGCGCGAACCTTTAAGCAGCGACCATCCCCAGTGTGGAGGTCGACCCATGCCGTTGCCAAGAGGACATTTGGATGTTCCTGAAGCGAGGGCGGTACTATCTGGACGGCCGCGATCGTATTGACCGTCTGATTTGTAGTCGCCTTAGATGCGGCTTGTGACGCAGATTCGGAGGTAGTAGCCTTGGAACTGGCCAAGTTATCGAAGGCATTTTGATTTGCCGCTGAATGCAGCAATGTGTGATGCGAGCGACGACATTGTCTGCACCGATATTTGCTCGGGCATTTCGACGGGAAATGTCCGGACTTTAAGCAGTTAAAGCAAAGTTTATGCTGGCGCGCGAGAGCAAAGCGCTGTGAAGCTGATTTCTTCGCGTAGTCTTCGCATTTCGAAACGTGATGCTCACCGGAGCAACAAATACATTTAAAGGCAGTCACGTTGTTTACTGTTAAACGCGGTTTATCATTTTTCGAAGAACCGGAGTCCTTGCTTGAATCGGCAAAGTCCGACAATCCGCGTATACGGAGAGTTAAAAACTCATTAAGCTCCTGATAAGAAGAAGGCTCATTTCGTTTGATTCGCGTTAAATTCCATTCGGTACGTGTTCTCGCGCTAAACTTTTGCGTTATTGTATAAACAAGAATGTCGTCCCATTGTTCTACGGGACGATCGAGATTTTTTAATACGGCTAACGATGCAGACACTGTGTCGCGCAATTTTCGCAAATCGCTTACAATCTTGCTTTTCATTACCGGAAGGCTAATAAACGCGTGTAAATGAGCATAGATTAACGCTTGCTTATCGTCGTATTCATTGGTTAACAATTGCCAGGCAGATTCGTAATTCGCATCGGAAATTTTTAAATTATTGATCAGCAAGGAAGCGTCTCCCGTTACGCTCGTTTTTAAGTAATGAAATTTTTGAGAATTTGAAAGAGCGTCGTTAGTTACTACGAGAGATTCAAAAATGTTTCGGAAGTTTTCCCAATCGGTTAATTTCCCAGAAAACTTTGGCAGCGCGATGCGTGGCAATTGGAAGCAATGATTATTTGTTTTGCGAACGGAGGAATTGGAACTACGATCGGTAAACGGAATTGTATTAGGAGATAATCGACTTATCGTATCTTGCAGCAGATCGGCCGTGTCGATGTAGACATCCTCAGCTCTCAGGAACTCTTCCAGAGTGAAGTACGGCAAGGTCGTTTGCTGCTCCGTGGTCGTCTTTTGAAGCAGTTTGACATGAAGGCCGCGGCAGGCGGCCCAGTGCTCCTCCAACTTGGCAAGCCTACTTCGCGTCTTGGCGAGTGTCACGTTTGATTCGGCCAGCTTCTTGAAGTTGACGAGATCTCGTTTGATCTCGTCAATACAAGTTCCCTGCTCGATGAGCAGGTCACACACGGCATTTGACATGATTATCGATGCCGGATTGTTGAATCGTTTATCGATTATTCGCTACTGAAGCAAAATATTCAAGCGCGCGCAGACTTGAAGCGCCCGCTGATTGACGCGCGAGAGAGAGTGAGAGAGTCCGAGCGCGAGTTAGCGCACCGTCACGTTAAGCCGTTATCGGCTGTCTTTCTCACACGAAGCGATTGCGTGGCGCGTGATAGCGGCGTCGAAATTGCAAATCGCGTGGTTTTTTAAATCTTTAGAAACGTCGAAAATCACCGAAATGATCGAGAGAGTCAAAGAGAGATGCACGACGCGGACGCGTGATAGCGGCGTCGAGATAGCAAGTCGCGCACCTTTTAAAATGTTTTAAAACGTCAAAAATCAACAAGATAATCGAGAGAGTCACAGAGAGATGCACGACGCGGACGCGTAATAGCGGCGTCGAAATAGCAAGTCGCGCACCTTTTAAATGTTTAGAAACGTCGAAAATCAACAAGATGATCGAGAGAGTCACAGAGAGATGCACGACGCGGACGCGTGATAGCGGCGTCGAAATAGCAAGTCGCGCACCTTTTAAATGTTTAGAAACGTCGAAAAGCAACAAGATGATCGAGAGCACAGATTAATAGACAGATCGCCAAAGGTCTGGATGAAGGAGAGACCAGCATTTCTCACTGATTTCAGCGCCATATTGTAGTAGTGGTCAATGCAGTAACTATTAATACGTTCCCAAGATAAGAGCGTCTCATGCTCATGAACTCGTCCGGCGGCATGTACGAGATTTATCTTTTCGTAGCGTTCGCGTATTTCGGAAAGGACAGAATTTTATGATGTTATAAATAAATAAATAAATAAAATATTAACCTGACCTATTATAATTATTTTTTAATAAATGTTTCATTATTATTATCATCTAAGTCTAAGTCGTTTAATTAATTTTTAGTTTTTTAATAATTAATTTAATTTATTCTAATCATTTTAATATGTGAAAAATACTAATACGTATACGTTTTATAATGAATTAATATATTTCGAGAGTCGAATTATATATTTTTATTAATATAAAAGTGTTCAAAAATTATATTTGACTTTTAATTTTAATTATTTTAGCAAAGAGTTCCGAAATCTCTTACACACATAATAGGGATTTTGTTCATCCATATAATTCGCAATTAAGTATATATGTTAATTATTAATTTTAATAAAATACAAAATTAAAATTAAAGGTCAAATATAATTTTTGAACATAAATATATTTAATTTGTTATAAAACGTATACCCGTGATAGTATTTTTCTCGCACAAAAATAACTAGAATAAATTAAATAATAATCCTTAAGGTTGCCAGTAATAATTAATAAAAAACCACTCCTCAATGTTTAAAGTCGACCAGACTGGCAATAATTTATTATAAATAGTTATTTGAAATACAACAACGTTTCGGCTGTCATTGCAGCCCTTTTCAAGTACATCTATAAAAAGTTCAATCAAAATAATTATAATTTAATACACTTATTTGCAACAATTAATTATACATTTAAAAACAAAAATGTGTTACATACCAAATTTAAAACAGTAAATCAACTTCTATGCAAACTACCGACAATGTTAACGCTTGTTTTGATGAACAATGCAAGACTGACAGAAGTAAGCACATATTAAATAGATGTTAACTGTTCACAAGAATCTTAGTCACTAAGCGTTAAGAAGATAGAGACGAAACTAAATGTGTCTTTCGTAATTTAAATCGTCATAATAAAGTCAAATAAATAAAAATAAATAAATAGGTGGATATAAAAATAAAAATAAAATTAAAAGTAAAAATAAATATAAAACGACTTAAATAACGTCAAGAACACGATCATAAATCCCACTGAAATTCTCCGTATCTTTCTGTAAATTAATACTTTTTCCTTGTTTTTTTTATGTAAAACATTTCTGCAATTTCTCTTTTTCTTGTCTGTTTTTCCTCATGCAGAATCACCGGAGAATCCCAACGGAACTCATGATCGTTGCAAGTCCGATGTAAACTAACGACAGAATGCAATGTCTTGTCTTTTTTTATGTTATTTCTATGTTCTTTAATGCGCGTTTCTAAATGTCTCTTTGTCTGTCCTATATAAGCCGAATCGCAATTCGCACAATCAATTTTATAAACAACATCAGTTCTTTTTAAGTTTTCGATCCCATCTTTACCTCTTTTTATCAACGTGTCCAATTTTTTTGGGACAGTATACAAAGCATCAATTCCACTTTTATTGATGCAACGCGTAATATTCTCGCTAAGATCTTTAATGTAAGGTAACACAATGCAATTTCGCGTATCAAATTTATTTCGATTGGGCGAGTTAAGATTACCGCCAAATTTAATCGCTCGAAGTCTTTTATTGATGTTTTTGTTAATAATTGTTAACGGGTAACAATTATTAATAAGGATTCTTTTGATTAAATTAATATTTTCTTCATGAAAAATAGGGTCAGCGAGTAAAATAGCCCTATCAACTAGGCTTGTAATCACGCTAATTTTATATCTCATAGGATGAATAAATTAAATTACTCATAAAAAAATAAAAAAATAATTAAATAATTTATATTTTATATGATAATAATAAAACATTTTATAAAAAAAACAGATTCAATAAATATAAGTATATATATAACATGTACTTATATTTATTGAATCTGTTTTTTAATAAAATGTTTTATAAGCTTAGAAAACTTGACTTCGACGTAACTAGCAAATTTTATTTAATTATTTCACGACGGTTTGACGTAATAAAATGTTTTATTATTATTATATAAAATATAAGTTTAAATTCTTTAATTAATTTTTAATCTTTTATGATTAATTTAATTTACTCTAATTATTTTTGTACGAGAAAAATACTATCATGGGTATACGTTTTATAATTAATTTAATATATTTGTGTTTAAAAATTATATTTGACCTATAATTTTAATTTTTATTTTATTAAAATTAATAATTAACATATATACTAAATTGCGAATATATGGATGAAAAAAATCCCCATTATGTGTGTAAGAGATTTCGAAACTCTTTGCTAAAAAATAATTAAAATTAAAAGTCAAATATAATTTTTAAACACTTTAATATTATTAAGAATATATAATTCGGTTCCCGAAATATATTAATTCATTATAAAACGTATACGTGATATTATTTTTCTCATATAAAAATGACTAGAATAAATTAAATTAATTATTAAAAAACTAAAAAGTAATTAAACGACTTAGACTTAGATGATAATAATAATGAAACATTTTATTAAAAAAAGATTCAATAACTAGTAGGTCAAGTTATAATTTTTTATTTATTTATTTATAACATTATGAGCTATTAAGCTCATCATCTCGTTCGTTCTCTGTCTTGCTTTCATTCGGCAAGTCACAAACGATATATGATACTCGTATGTTCCTACTTCAACTCTCGAGAATCTGAAACAAACGAAACTCGTGTCCAATATACAGGGTGTCCGGTAACTAACAGACCAATGATTACAAATGGAATCTTTGGTCAATTTGGGAACGATTTTTCTTCAGCGAAAATGTCGAAAAAGGTCATCATTTTTTACAACTTTCCAATCTTTGTCATTATATATCTTTATAACTAAGCCTTAAATTAAAATTTTATTATAGTAAACTCTACCTGAAATTAACTGAAGAATGTAATTATGTTAGACTTTTAACTCCAAAACGTTTAGTTTTCAAAAAACCTATTTTTTTCAATCGCTTATAACTCGAAAATTATTGACTTCTCTACATTTTTGCTAAGGAAAAATCGTCTCCAAATTGGCCAGAGAATCCGCCCTTAATCATTGGTCCGTTAGTTACCGGACACCCTGTATATATTATATAAAAGTGTATAGCACGTCAGAAGCTTGTGAGCTTACAGCGATAAGTAAAAACAATTGCGTATCTATTTCATTGCGTTTATCTGTTTAAACGCGCGCTTTAATTTTTCCAACGTTTTTGCCTGTTTATATTTTAAAGGTCCTCTCTTCTAAAAATCTTGTTTTAAAGATCCTCTCCGCGAGCAAAATTCGAAAACATAAATTATTTAATATTTTTACTTTATTATTTGTAAATCCTCGGTAATTTCAAAATTTTTCTATTTGAAAATTATTAATTTTCTATTGCCAATTAATTTTATCACAGACTTTACTCTTACTTCCATTGCACTTTCGTTTGCGGTTTTCAGTATACGATTTTTTATCGTAGTTACTGAAAATTATTATTGTGAATTATACTTGTGCAGTGATTTGAAGAATTTACAATTTCGTTGAAATTGTTGATTCTTCAAAAAAATTACGAGATTCGCGGAAATTGCGTGCTTTCTTGGCATTTTCCGTTCGCGGCAGGCGGTTTATTTTTGATTGTTGCAAGTGTTTTTTTTTTTTTTTTTATTAAAATAGATAATAATAATGTGAAATAAATCACGATATTTGACAGATGTGCATATATATAGAAATTGTAATAATAATAATATTATATCATAAAATTGTAAATTGTTTCAATTTTTTATAGACTGCGATAAAAGATTTTACATTTGGATAAGAAACTGCGGTAAGTAAAAATATAAAATTCTTGAAAACGTACCAAAAATATTTGATAACGTAAAAAGGTGAACTTTGAAAAATAAGGAACTTAAAAATTGCACTAATAAATGGGCTATATGTGAGCCGTGCGCGGATGTAAGGTGTGTTATATCGAAATTTAATTAATAGAATTGAGAATTAATCCCAATTTTAAATCTTACAAATGTCCAAGCTAATTTTTTGTACCTCGTGTACATTTTTGAAAGTTATATCGAAAAATTAAATTTCAATATGCGTCTTACATCTCACATTTCGCATACGGCTCACATATAGCCTATTTATCTCTTATACTTTATTTCAACCCTTATAGAAATTTATTACTAGTAACGCCAATTTATCAATTTTATTTCGAGTAATTAATCACTTTTATTTCGAATACTTAAATTACTGTATATTATAGTATTTTAAATACTCGAAATAAGTGATTAATTGGCATAGTGATAAATTTCTACAAGAGAATAAGGAACCTTTAAATTCTTAATGTAAAAAATTTCAAGTAATTTTCTTTAATAAAATTTAATTAAAAATTTTTGAACACTGTGTTATATCACATTTAAAATCGTGATTATTTCAATAAAAAAACATTTTATGTGTAAAAAATATATTTTTTATATTTAATAAATTTTATATATATATATATATATATGCATATGTAAAATATTCTCTTTCTCTTTCTCTCTCCTCTCTCTCTCTCTCTCTCTCTCTCACACACACACACACACACACACACACAACGGGGGCCAAATCTCTCAAATTGGTCTCATGATCAATTAGCCTGGATTCGCACCAGGGGCAAAGTCTGTTGGTAATGTCAAACGAATTTAGCCTGGACTTGCACCAGGGGCAAAGTCTTTTGGTCGAGTCTACGAAATTTAGCACGGACTCGAACCAGGGGCAAAGTCTTTTGGTTCAAGTCTACGAAATTTAGCACGGATTCGAACCAGGGGCAAAGTGTGTCGGTAAGGGGCAAAGTCTATCGCACGAAGATGGCGGTCTCTTCTTTAGGCAGGCCTTTGGCGATCTGTCTATTAATCTGTGTCGAGAGAGTCACAGAGAGATGCACGACGCGTACGCGTGATAGCGGCGTGCTGCTGTCGTTTGCACTGTGGTCTGCGAGAGTCAAAAGTCAGTGAGAAAAAAATGCACTGGTTAAGATTCACCGGTGCGGTGAGCGTGATAGCGGCGCACGCTCACTGAGAGTCACTGTTAATCAATATAAGTCACGATTAATCATTGAGAGTCACTGCGATTATCGTAACGCAAAGCGCGTGCTTGCGGCGCTTGCGGATAACTCGCGAATGTTCATCGCACTCAATTAAGAAAATCACTGGTGCGTGATAGCGGAGTACGCGTGAAGTCATTAATCTCGAACGGCGTTTAACTGCCGTCCGAATGCAAAATTGCAAAGCGCGTGATAGCGGCGCTTGCACTGCAAGTGACACTTCAACGAAATTCTGACTACTCAAATGCAGAATTCGATGTACACCGGATTCGTGAGGGTGCGTGACCGTCACGTGGCCGGAGCGCCGCGGCTTAGGCCGGAGCGACGGCAGGCGCGCGATCGAGAGAGCCGCAGCTAGAGAGAGAGAGAGCGAGAGAGAGAGCTTCGGAGCGCGCGGCGTGATACCGTCTCTCTCGCTCTTCGCGTCTTGGAGAGAGCGCGAGAGAGAGAGAGAGAGAGAGAGAGATCTTCGGAACGCGCGCGACGGTGATCCGTCTCTCTCGCTCTTCGCGTCTTCGAGAGAGAACGAGAAAGAGAGAGAGAAGAGAGAGAGAGAGAGAGAGAGAGAGAGACTGTTTCGGAGCGCGCGCGACGGCTAATTGTTGTGTAGCGCGGTCTCACTCCCGCACACGGAGTCTTTCTACTCCAAACGAGAACGCGTAATTAGCGGATTTCTCGTGCCGCGGATCACTGCGTTTTTAACTTTACTGCCCCGATATAGGCACACGAGGCAGAAATTGTCAATCGTTCGAATAAGGTACGAAACAAAGGAGCCCGTTCTTTTCGCGATTTCACTATCACTCGATCGGTTTTTAAAATCCGGCTCGAAGGACCATTTTATATGTATAAGATTTAACGTTGTAGGATGCCGGGTTAACGTGATCAAATGATTGTACGCGTTTTGAAACGGTTTAAATTAGTTTAACGTATAAGACGAGCAACAAGAGCCAAATCGCGGATGACAATGCGTTATCCTAACGAAACTAAATAATTTTCCGTTAGAATTAAATACCGGTGCACAAGGCACCAAATTTTACTTGGACACGGCCAAGATTTTAAAATATGAAATAATCTCATATTTGAGATTTAATTTCAATACCCCTTTTTTTTTTTTTTTTTTTTTTTTAACCCCCCTACGGAAATTAAATAAATGAATGCAAGAGAAAAATATAGATCCGAAAATCGCTGAATCGGGAATCCCCGATTTTCGGATCTATATTTTTCTCTTGCATTCATTTATTTAATTTCCGTAGGGGGGTTAAAAAAAAAGGGGGGTATTGAAATTAAATCTCAAATATGAGATTATTTCATATTTTAAAATCTTGGCCGTGTCCAAGTAAAATTTGGTGCCTTGTGCACCGGTATTTAATTCTAACGAAAAATTATTTAGTTTCGTTAGGATAACGCATTGTCATCCGCGATTTGGCTCTTGTTGCCCGCTCATTTTTAATTCCCACGCTTTTCTCGAAGCTTTGTCGAGTTTTTGCGAAACGAGGAACACGAGAACATCGTCCCACGTATCGACGGGACGTTTTAGATTTTTCAGCGCTTGTACGGTGGTATTGGTGGTGTCACGCAGAGTCTGCAACTCTTTCGCGGTTTCATGCGTTGCCGACGGTAACGAGAATAAAATTTGAAGATGGGAGTTGACGATTCGACGTTGATTTTCAAAGCGCGACGATAAGATTTGCCACGCGACTTCGAAATTCGCATCGGTGACTGCTAAGTGACTCAGCGAAGTGCTGGCCGTTCCGGTAACGATTGAACATAAGTAATGCAGGCGTTCTACATTTGTTAAAATCGGATCGTCAATTACCATTGCTTTAAATCTATCGCGGAACGTTTCCCATCGCTCGAAAGAGCCGTCAAATTTCGGTAATTCGATTCGCGGTAAACGCGAGACCGGGCGCGGACCATGATGATAATCGGTACTTGCGTTCGAAGCGTCCATGATGTTGATGTGCGGGGCGGCAATGGGAGGTATGGCAAATTCGGCCAGGTAGTCAAGGGCAGCATCCATCTGGACCTCGGCTTGTTGATACAGCTCCTCGGTGAAGTATCGATGCGTGGTCTTCGTAGCGGCCTCGGCGAGGACTAACAGCTTGGCGTTGTTACGCGAATCTCCCGGAACTGTTCCTTGACGCGTTCCATCCGGTTTGCAGCCACGGTGGTCATCTTGGCGTGGCCGAG
Source organism: Nylanderia fulva (assembly GCF_048542155.1). NCBI lineage: Eukaryota > Metazoa > Arthropoda > Insecta > Hymenoptera > Formicidae > Nylanderia > Nylanderia fulva. Next base: position 20,850 of record NW_028190715.1, on the reverse strand, counting down.
TTTTTTGAAATTAGATACGGCATTTGCAACCGATCTAACAAGGTCGAGCTGTTGCTCCAAAAGCTTTGCGGTGGTAGCCATTATTGGAATGGCGGCTGCTGCGTTAAACAACGTAGGTCGTGATCAAAGTCAGCCAAAATGTAATTGGATGATGTACTTCACGACTTGTCGTCTTCTCTCGTTAGCGATCCGGCTCGAAGGACCAAAAAAATGTTGTCGATATCAGTAGGCGCAACGGCGTCGCTCTAATTCAAATTATTGTTGATCGACTGGTGGCTTGTACAGCCTCGTGAAGGCTCGCTCCGAGAGGAAAGTGATTACAGCAACGAACATATGTTTACTTGTATTTGCAGCTGATCGATAGCACGGTTCGCAGAGATCTGATTCTCGGTTTTCGGGAGCGTTCCGAGTTTTCGTCACGGAATCCCCTCTTTCTCGGGATCGGATGTTTGTTTCGGCGAATCGGAGCGACGAAAGAATAGGAGTAAATAAAATGTACACGTGACAGCGTGACTCTTATCACATGGGATGGTGAACAAGGTCGATAATGTTGTCGTGTGTCGGTTCGAACGATCGAACCTTTCCGTTGATATACGAGCGATTAATATAAGAGTCTATTGATTATACAAATTTATGATATGCGTCAACATACCGTCCGCCTCGAATGTGATTGACATTCGATATGAATACAATATTTGCGGTCAATGAAATTTAACGTAAATTTACAATATTCAATCGGACAGTTACAATCCAATGCCGCCCGCCATGGCGGAATGATGTTCGCTATCATTGTTGATGTCGACCGGAAGAAAACAAAGTTTTGTAATGGGGCGCTTGAACTCGGATTCAGCCGTTTTAACAGTAACGACTCGAACGAGCCGATCGCTGCCTGGATGGCATTTAACTATACGCCCAAGCTTCCATCGACTTGGAGGGGCAAGTGGATCGCGAAGTAAGACTAATCTACCGGGTGTGGCTAGAGTTTGTACAGAACGCCATTTAGGGCGTTGTTGTAAGGTATTCAAATACGTATCTTTCCATGCCTTCCAGACGCGTTCGCTTAATTGCTGCACTAGTTGCCAGCGAGATAAACGATTTTCGGCGAGTTCGAGTAAGCTCGGCTCCGGGATCGAGCTTAAGGATGCGCCGATCAAAAAATGACCCGGAGTCAGAGCGGTATAATCGTCTAAAGCGTCGGACACGGAAGCGATGGGACGAGAATTTAAGAAAAGTTCGATACGGCATAGTAATGTGGTTATCCCTTCGAACGTTAAGGTGTGCGTTCCAATAGCGCGTTTAATGTGATGTTTCACAGAGTGTACGGCAGCCTCCCATAGGCCTCCGAAATGCGGCGCAGCGGGAGGTATGAAATGCCATGCAGTATTTTCTTGAGCTATGTAATTTTGAAATGCTGGATCACGCGTGGCTGCATGGAAGGAGGCCGTAAGCTCTTGATCGGCACCTTGAAACGTGGTACCGTGATCGGAGTACATTGCATGCGGAATGCCACGACGTGCGGTAAAACGATGATACGCGGCAAGGAACGACGCGGTAGTATAATCCGATACTGCGTCTAGGTGCAGTGCTTTCGTGGTCATGCATACAAAAATTGCGAGGTAAGCTTTTTGGGCTTTATGACCACGACCTTTAGTCGTACGCACTAGTAACGGACCCGCGTAATCGACGCCGGTATGATTAAAGGCGCGTGAAGTCGGGTTCACGCGGAAATCCGGCAGGTCGCCCATAAGCTGTTCGGGCACGCGTGCATTCTCCCGTGTGCACACAATACATTGGTAGAGGACGGTACGCACAGTGGCGCGAGCGCGAATTAGCCAATACTGTTGTCGCAGGAGCGTGAGTGTGAGTTGCGGACCGGCGTGTAGGGCCGCAACATGAATCTGTTTGATAAGGAGGTGGACCAATGGATGTGATTTTAAAATTAGCGGATGTTTAGCGTCATCTGACAGGCTTGCGTGCTTTAATCGGCCTCGAACGCGTAACAAGCTGTCTCTGTCTATGTAAGGAAAAGCGAAGCTAATGGACTAGTTTTTGAGACGCAACGTAGTTGTTTTAGGCGAGCTATGTCGTCAGCAAATAGATTGAGTTGAATCCGTCGAATCCAAAAATTATGAGCGGCGACCAGCTCATCGGACCGGAGAGCATGCGGGTGCGAGTGAGAGGCATCGCATTGTGTTTTCGTCTGGGTACGAGCGTTGCGAACGTTATATCACGCATTTTTTGACGCTTTGTTTCAGGATCCTTTTGGTACTGATCACGCACCATCTGAAGTTTTGTTTCAGGATCCTTATGGTACTGATCACGCACCATCTGACGTTTTGTTTCAGAATCCTTATGGTACTGATCACGCACCATCTGACGTTTTGTTTCAGGATCCTTATGGTACTGATCACGCACCATCTGACGTTTTGTTTCAGGATCCTTATGGTACTGATCACGCACCATCTGACGTTTTGTTTCAGGATCCTTATGGTACTGATCATGCATTATCTGACGTTTTGTTTCAGGATCCTTATGGTACTGATCACGCATTTTCTGACGTTTTGTTTCAGGATCCTTATGGTACTGATCACGCATTATCTGACGTTTTGTTGCAGGATTCATAAAATATTTTTCTTTGTGAGAAAAAGCATCTTTTTCGATTCGTTTCGAACGCTGTTCCTCAGTTTCCTTACTATGTGCAAGTCTTTTTCTCAGTGCATCCCTCTCTCGTCTTTTCAATGTCTCCAACGGCAGTAGCGTTAATGGAGCAATTGAATCATAGAGGTACGGAAAATGAGTTATTGTTTGTTTTTCAAACATTGCGGACAAATGAGGTCTTAGCAACGATTGATTATACGTCACGATGCAAGGATTTACGCCAAACAGAATAGATGTAACAATCGCAATTGCCATAGGACCACAATTATAACCGTCACCTTGCGACTGAACTTTAGGAAAAACTATTAGATTGTTTTGACAATCATGAAAGGGAAATAATCTGTCCACAAAAATTCGAATTTCTCCATTCAAATTATGTATATTTGCATTACGACTACCTTCATGAGAATCATATATAATAATAGATTTTGCATCGTAATGGCAAGCAACCCAATGTCCACCACCAAAATCACTGTGCAGTATTTGCAAATGCTTCTTCTTTGAATTATTCAGTGGAACAATCTGATCGGGAAATATTGTCAACCATACAGGTCGAGGTGCATAATCAGAATTGCTCTCGAGTAGCGCATGGAAACTGTCTATCATCGTTTCCGTCAACCATTCTTTGAAAGCCAAAATATTCTTTTCCTTATTGCCATAATGGAACTTGTGACACTGATGATCCATTTTCAGTTGTTTGGGACAGTTTTAGTTATAGATATACGGCGTTTGGGGCAGCCTTCTAGTGATGCAAGTATCAAATAAGATTTTTCTAATTAGACGCCTAGAGCAGGCGAAAGGTCTGAGATATTGCAGACTAAAATGCTACAAAAGCGAATACTGTTAATTTGGATGTGTAATAGACCCAAAACAAAAATACTTTTTCTAATTGTATAGGCGCCACGGGCAAGCCAAAAATCTGCGCTATTACAGACGAAAACGCTATAATAGCGAATAATTTTAGTTTGGATACGTAATAGGCCGAACAAAATTCATTTTTGTAATTGGATGCAGGCGTCTAGGGCAAGCCAAAATTCAGCGCTATTAGCAGCCGATGTTCTAATTCAGCGCTTATGGCAGCTTTTATACAGCGCCTGAGCAGCCGATTAATTTTTTTTTATTTTTCCGGATCTGTAAAATAAAAAAGTTATATAAATACATTATAAATTATTTTAATAAACATATGCAAAGATTCAAAATTATTACACTAATTAAACAATACTTCAGAAACTGCAGTTAAAAAGAAATGAAATTACATCTGTTCATTTTTCTTTTGTATAGTACTTGTAATTCACGTAATCACATTGACACGTCAAAATAGTATTTATTTATTATTATTGTAAATAAATCATCATTGCAGTAGACCTAAAATTTCTTAAAATTAAAAATCATAATCGAAAATTTGAAGTAAATCTAATTTTTTTTATAAATAGAAATATTCTATTTTTTTTTAATTTATCGATTCTTCACTATATATTTGATTCAATAATCTTACCTCAAGATTTTTATGCACAAAATGATGAATACCAATCGAAGTTAAATGCCTATCTTTGTTTTCCCTTTAAACTAAACAACTTTTGTCTGAAATTTTCCTATATACTTTCGAGATATTTAATAAGTACAAAATTTACTTATGAAATAGGTATTTCTGTACAAACAAGATTTATAAATACAGGATTTACTTACAGATTAAACAAGAATTTTTAAGAGGCATTGATGATTTATTGATAATAAAACTTCCTACGACATTTAAATAAACTTGTTAAATATGCAAGACGAAAAAATGTTTCAAACAAACACCATAGGATTTGAAGAAAGACAGATGATGCTGATATTCATTTGACCTTGCAGAGATCTTGAAAATTCCTGTTAACGTTAACCCACTAAACATGAAATATACATGCAATGTTTCAAATTGTTTCATTTAGATTTCAAATGATACATTTTACGTATTTGTTTTTGATATAATTCATAAATGTTACAATTGAAATATTTCATCATAGTATATATTAAAAATATTTCAAATGAAATATCTCAATTGATATATATTTAAAACATTCCAAAGTTATCGTTTTAGGTATATTTACAAAATAATAGTAAAATAAATATTTATGTACACGATTAGATAATCGCTTACATAATTTGGAAAATGGCAATCACGTATTACATTCAAATTGTGTTTATTTATTATAAATAAATTATTAGAGAGAAATATTGAAAAATATTGAATAACATAATTAGAATACGTTGTATATAAATATTTATATAAATGGTCTTGTTTTAAAATTGTATTATTATTTAAATGCTTAGAATGTATATATTTTGTTATTATATATTTATTTATATATTTATATTTTTTTTATATTGAAAAGATTCATTTTTCTTTTTCCTTTTTTTAAATTAATAAATTTTATTAAATATTTGTTTGCCAATTAAACAAAAATGTAATCGTACACCAGCAATTACTTTTCAAAATATTATTTTTCTTGTGTGTGAATAGTTTCATATAATATCTGGATTGCAAATATATATTGTTAATAATAATAGTTTTGTTGCATATCTATTATGCATATAATTTGGAAATAATATAATTTAATAATTAAAAATTGCAAACAGAATAATATATTCACATATTTATATTTATTATATTATATCTGCACATATTCATATTGATGAGATAATTGTTTATTATATAAAATCATGTGCGTGATAATTAAATATTTTCTATGCAATCAAATTAATAAGGAATATAATGATTTAACATGATTATATTCTAAATCTGTTGGTGAAAACGTTACGTGCAACAAATATATACAATTTAAGTTATTAAAATTTTATTATTTTTGTAAAATATCATTGACTTTGTAGAATACTTGAAAATATTACAATTCTATTTCTTAATAATAAATTAATTAAATTTAATAAAGGAAATAAAACATTTTATCGTGTTCTGATATTGGACTTATTAACCATAGCGTGTAATTAAATATTATAGGTCTACGCTTATTGTGATAAAGCTCTTTGATTGTTAATTGACTGAAATATAACCTAAGAGCTTTGGACATTCACATTCCACAGTAATCAAAGAGTTAGGATTATCAATTCTTTAAGGTAACGTATTGATAGTTTGTTCATTACTTATCATAATGCAAATACAATTTGACTTTATCACTTTATAATTATTAAAAATCGTTTTAGAGTGAATCTTATGTAACAAGCTTTTTTTGGTTTTCTTCGGAATTTTTTATAATGAACTCATAAATGTTTTGTATATGTATAAAAAATTTCATTTTAAAAAAGGTAAAAAAAGTTGTTAAGTCCGCGTCAAAAACTATATCTCCAAAATCTTACAGAATCTTAAAACATATCTGAAAAATAATGTATTTAAAATATATAATGACATTAAAAACTTGCAATAACAAAAATATAAACATTAAAGACTTGCGACAAAAAAAATTAATTTAAAAACTTAACATACATATATTATATAACATACATATATATACATATATTACATGAGGTGAGACACGGATGTGATTTATTTATAATAAATAAACGTTATTTGAATGTAATGTATAAAAAGATTGTGAAATAGTTACATGTTTGAACACATAAACGCTATCTAGCTATCCAAAAAAAAAGTGTATTACCACACACACACACACACACACGCGCGCACGCGCACGCACGCACGCACGCACGCACGCACGCACGCACGTATACATTCTTCTTTATAATGCTCAGAATAAAAAATCAGCACATGATCCACATTCTCTCAAAAACCATGAAATATGACACATTTTTCATACATAATTTCCAATATTTTTAAACATAATTAATTGTAACAATAATTTTTGGTATCACTAGTCTAGGTTTCATCACAGTAATAATTTAAAATATGATATTTAGTATTAAGGCAGAAAATCTATAACTTGGCAAAAATAATCTTATTTATTTTATGATCTCCTTCGACAGCGCACTGCTGATTTCACTAAAACATCTGATAGCTATTACATTGACTTTGCAACCATATTTTCTAATTGTATTCCGATTAACTTCTTCACAATTATTTTTATTAATCAGTGTAATTTCTGTAACATGTAATGTTACGAAAATTGTATGTTACTTTGCACTTATTATTATATTAATTTTATAAATATAATTAACTTTTTTATAATTTTTATTATTATTAGCATAAAATACATATTTATAAATATATAATTTTAATATTGATTGATATAATATAAAAAACACTGATGTATACCTTAATTATATATTAAATAATGCAGAACATTACACAAAACATTTTAAAACTATTATAATTATATATAATGAATATTTCAGATTTTTATACGATAATGAATAAAATAGACAAAAATATAAAATAATATCAATTGTGTGTATGTGTGTGTAAAATGAAGACGAGTAATAAGTCATAATGAGTCAATGATCGATATTTATCAATTTGTTGCATATTGAATATCATCCAACTATCCTCTTGAAAAAATAATAGTTTTGATTTTCTGCTTGAATTTGCGCATACCATGGAATATAAAAAAATCGTAAAAATCGGGATATGTTTCTGTAATATAAGTAATAGGTAAGCAATCAATCTCTAATTCATTAATATTTTCTATGGACCATCGGAAAAATGTTTCGTACACCGGATGACTATAATCTCGTATTATTTTTATGAGAGGACAATGCTTTTCCAAATCCCAATTATGCAAGTAACGTAGATCATCATCTGTTTGTGATTCTGCAATTTCCCTCATAAAATTAATAAAACTTGGGCGATGTAATTGGCTAAATTCACAAAAAATTTAAAATATGTAGAAAAACATTACAAATACGTGAAAATTGTTTGTGTAATATTTATGTTATAAAACATTTTAATAAATACTAAGAAACAAAATATAAAATTGCATTTTTCTTTATAAATTTGTTATATCCCCCAAAGATATACAATAGATATAACTATTAAAAGTTAACTAATATTAAGAAATGGGTACTCGTATTGCATCCGCAATTACGACAGACACTGACCGCGTTAAAAAACGCATACGATGCGAGGTATACGCGGAATCAGAATTACGACAGATAATGACCGCGTTAAAAAACGCATACGATGCGAGGTATACGCGAAATCAGAATTACGACAGATAATGACCGCGTTAAAAACGCATACAATGCGAGATATACGCGGAACAGAAATTGATCAACGTGCAAGCAAAGCAGAAGGACTTTGAATCTGCTTCGCTTGCACCTAGATTCTCGACCGGGGAAACCTGTTGCCAGGCACCCCTTCCGATCGGGAAAACTCCAAAAAACAACGATATAAAAAGAGAGTAGAGACGCGACAGCTCGCTCAGTCGCAGACACAAATAATCGCTCTAACCACGATCTCGCTAAACCGCGCGCGCACCTAGCATCGACTCGCAGTTGTGCGCGATACGCGGAGTAATAGAAAGTCAGTGCCGCACACACGATAAAGCTTCAGTGTATTAATAGTGGAATAAAATAAAGACCAAGTGGTTGAAGTTGAATAAAGAATTTTAATACAAAAAGTGTAGTGCATTTTCTACAAACACCCGACAAGTCCTGACGCCCCGGATTCCCATCCCAATTTGGCGCGACCCTTAAGTGTCTCTCCCGAGGCACACAACAAATTTATATATCTATTTATATATCTTATATTTATATTATGATAATAAAGAATATAACATAATTTTAAATGCAATTAAATAATATATTATTTAATTTTTCATTAAAGCACTAAAACAGATTATATTTGAACAAAGTATTGAGAGAGTTATAAAATGATTTTGAACAATAACAAAACAAATTAAAAGAAAATAAAGACAAAACAAAAAATTAGAAAAATAAGTAGGTAGATCTACGAGAGAAGAATAATGAAAAATGGAGAAGGTAATGGAAAAGAGATGTTAGATATTTAATAACCTGTTAAAAAAGATTAGAAAACAAATAAAAAATAGCAAAAGATGCAATTAAAAGAAAAGAAATTATAAGAATTATGGACAATATACATATATATAAATAAGGGAAATAATAAAAAGAATAAAAATAATTTTAAAAATTATTTTCAAAAAATAACAAATTATGAAACAAAAATAAACAAAACAACAATGAATCTGCATATGAAAGAGAGACAACGATAAATCAACAACTTCTTTCTACAAAAGCGGTTTTCATAGTAAAAATAATGAAATTAAAAATAAATATAGTAGAAAAACGAGAAAAATAGCGGAATTGTAAAACTAAAAAACACCATTATGAAATAATGTCAGAAGAAGCAAGAAAATTAAGGGACATTTTATAAAACTTCTATTATTATACATTATTTAAGTTATGTAATTTTATTTTTTTTATATTATATTCTATATTGTATTACTCACTTGCTGTTTGTATATAAACGAACGATTTTCCAAAATATTTGTTCGGTTAAGGCGTGTTGCATCATGCGCAGTATAAAGGGTGTTTAAATCAAAATTATATATATTAGATGTATTTTAAATATATATATTTATTATAATAGTTGCTTGTAAACATTGATTTTATTGATTTTATAAAGAAAAATTATATATATATATACCCGCTAAACATGAAACATACAGGGGATGTTACATTTCGGCAATAATATTGCAAATTTGAAACGTTACATAAATATGTTTATGAAATGTTTCGTAAACGTTTCAAAATAACATTTCAATTGCAACATTCATGCACTGTTCCAGAAATGTAACATTTTGGCTGTTATATCGATAATTTGAAATGTTAGGAAAGAAATGTTTGGCAACATCCTAGAAACATTTCATTTGGGATGTTCAGTTTGTAACGTTCAGAGACATTACAGCATTGTTACATTTGCGACGTTCATAAAACATGTATTTTAAAACATTCCATAAACGTTTCATTTGGGATGTTTAGTTTGTAACCTTAGAGACATGACAGCAATGTTACATTTGCTACGTTCATAAAACATATATTTTAAAACATTCCATAAACGTTTCATTTGGGATGTTTAGTTTGTAACGTTCAGAGACATTACAGCAATGTTACATTTGTGACATTCCTGAAACATTTAATTTCATAATATTCTATGAACGTTTTATATGAAACATTTACTTTGTAACATATTCAAAAATATTACACTGCATTGCAGATTTTATATATTTGTGTTTGTACAATTGTTTTTGTACAATTGTGTTACATCAACGTTTTTGAAATAATAACACAAAAGCTTTTTAGTAAATATCAGGTACGTATATATATACATTAATATAAATAAGGTACGTATATATACATTAATAAATAAAGTACGTATACATTAATAAATCACTGAATTTTTAATATTTTATAAATTTATAATATTTTGAAAATAGTTTTTGTTTAACGTTTCATGCAAAACATAGTTAAGTAAACAAAAGTATAGTTTCATATTTTTATTTAAAAAATGTACAAATATTTAATTGAAATATTTATAAATAATCGTGTTTTATACATATATGTACTCAATTTATCTTTGCGACAGTCGAAAAAAATATTTCACTCGTGGTGACTTAAAAAAAATCTATTGTAACATATTTACTATACCACAAATATCTCATACATGTTCCAAGAATGTTTTAGGAATCTATAATAATCACCGCTCGTTCGTTAGCAACGAGTTGATACGCGTAACTAGGGAGCGCGGCGTTTCGTCTCAGGAGCTTTCGTATGTGAATAAGAATACCCAAATATAATAATAAGACAATTGTGTTTGTTGGGCTTTATTGGAGGTTTTATAAGTCGTTTTATAATTAAATTTTAAATTCATCTTTATTTATAACTGGAAGCAATGGATCTGCCTGTTGGTGACGTTCGAGATTCCTGCCATGTAAGTATATATTGTGTATATATATATTATTTTAATAACGTTAAATACCATAAAATCTTAAAAACTACGTATTAACTATATGAGCATCTCATGTGAATGATTTTAATTTTTTCAGTGATTTTTTTATCAAGTCAATAATAGCAATACTGACATAAAAATTAAAACAATAATGGCTAAAATAAAAAAATGTTTTGTTACAAAACGTCATATGAGACGGATGGTAAAAAAAGAATTAATACACATCTTGCAGTTGAATCGACAATTAATTCAGACGAATAATTTGCCTAATAACATAAAAACAATTATAAATGTAGATACTGTCATAAATGTAAATACTACAAATATAAATGTAGATACTGCAAAGAAACATAATGAAAAACAAGAACAATGTGAAAACCATGATAATGTGATTCCCGAGATTCCAGAAAAAATTGAGATTGAACCATTGGAATATATTGATGTGATTGAAGAAATTAACTGTTCAGATACTTCTTTATCATTTGAAAATTTATGTAATAATCTCCCTATTGTAAATGATTTCATAGTTAACGCTGTGAAACAATGGTTTTTAAAATACAGACATTTGCTTAGTCAATCTGCCATGAATGAATTGTTGGGTATTCTACGAGTGATATTTCCACAATTAGCAAAAGACTCGCGAACTCTTTTAAAAACACCAAGTTCATGTCCATATGAACTTAAAAGTGTTCCTCCAGGTTTCTATTGTCACATTGGCATAGAGAATGGACTACGTAGGATAATTAATAATAGTTTAAATATGCAAAAACATTTGATGCAAAATGTAGAAATAGTATTACCTCTTAACATAAACATTGATGGTTTACCGATATCTAATTCTTCAAAAAGTCAACTCTGGCCTATTCTTATCTCCATAGATCTAAATCTGGTTGATAAAAATATTAAAAAACCTTTTGCGGCTGGGATATATCACGGACACAAGAAACCAGCCTATGTAGACCAATTTTTAACTGAGTTTATAACAGAGTTCAAACATTTAGAACAAAATGGTTTTAACATAAATAAAAAAATAATAAAAGTAAAGGTTGGTAAACTTCTTTGTGATGCTCCTGCAAAATCATTTATTTTATGTATTAAAGGTCATACAGGCTATAATGCCTGCACAAAATGCATTCAAGAAGGGACCTTTGTTAATGGAAGAATGACTTTTTTACAAACAAATGCACAATTGCGGACTGATTTCAGTATCAGAAATAAATTAGATGAGGAATTCCATAAAGATACAAGTCCTTTCGAAAAGCTAAATATTGGTTTCGTATCTCAAGTTCCTCTCGATGGCATGCATCTTGTATTTCTAGGCGTAGTTAAAAGATTAATTATGTTTTGGATAAGAGGGAAAAAAAATCATCGTTTACCCGAGACTGATAAAAATGATATTAATAATCAATTATTGTTTTTGAAGAATTATGTGCCGAAAGATTTTCCACGCTTGCCAAGAAGTTTAGAGGACATTGAATACTATAAAGCCACTGAATTAAGGCAATTTTTATTATACACCGGACCAATTGTTTTAAAAAAGATTGCAAACAAAAATATATACACACATTTCATGGCCTTATCCTGCGCTATTCGAATTTTATGCAGTCCTGCATTATACAGAATTTATAATAATTATTCATTGAAACTACTCGAATACTTTGTTCAAAAATATGCAATACTTTACGGAAAAGAATATATTACTCATAATGTTCATGGCCTTATACATTTGCCCATAGATTGCTTGCAACATGGTCCACTTGACACTTTCAGTTGTTTTAAATATGAAAATTATTTATTTGAGATAAAAAAACAATTCAAGCTACAAGAAATCCTTTACAACAAATTTGTAATAGGTTAAAAGAACAAGAATATATGCAAAACAATGATAATGAAAAAACGTATCCAATTTTACGTCAGCAATGTACTGATCAATTTCATAAACAAGATTTTATATTCTACAAAACAGTAATCATTGAAAAGTTTGAACTAAGCACATGTGATAAAGATAATTGCGTTATGTTAAAAAACAATTGTGTATTTTGTGTCGAAAGTATTTATAAAGAAATCAAGACTTCAGAAATCTTTTTAAAGGGAAGAAAATTCATTGAATCAAAACCATTTTTCAGTTCACCTTGTTCCTCAGAATTATTTAATATTCAGCAAACACAACATTTGTCATATGATTTGTACACAGTCAATATTCACGACATTAAAGGGAAATGTGTGAAATTTCCTTACGACGATGGTTTTATCATCATGCCATTGATTCATATGCAAGAATAATATAAAATATAATATAATTGCAAATAATAGTTTAGGTATTTTTTAGTAGGTACGAGTATATCAGGAGACGCGGTAGCGTCTCGCTAAGTTATATCTTTTATTCGTCAAATTAAAATACAATCTACAAAAAAACAAAAAAAAATATCGAAAGATATCGAAAAGATAGTGAAAATATCGAAACAATAGCGAAAATTATCCGTAGGACGCTACTGTGTATCCTTTACCGGACGTAACACGATTTTCGTAACCTTGAAAACAAAAATTTGAAATATTTCATGAACGGAAACATATTTTTCAAAAGATGACCATATCAATCGAAAACGCGATTTTTTCCGAGTAAAATGAGACCTTAAGGAACTCGATAGCTCTATTGGTTGCGGAGATATGAATTTTTCAAGTTATTTTTGGTCGAAAAAAGGGTACTTTTTTTAAAATCGGCGTCGGGTTTTTTCCCCAAAACCCCTCCCAAAAATGATTCTTTTGAACTCTTTACCTTTTTCCGCGGGAAAACCCTCCAGAAGGGGAATTTCCCCAGCTTTAACCGTTTTAAACAAAAACCCAAAAAAAAATAAATCTTCTCTCTTCTTTTTCTCTCTCCCCCCCCCCCTCCTCCCCTCTCTCCCCCCTTTCCCCCTTTCCCTTCTTTCCCCGTTTTTTCCTCTCTCCGCCCTCCTGCTTTTTTTTTGCTTCTCTCCTTTCTTCCTTAACCGCTCTCTCCCCCCTTCCTCGTTTTTTTTTCCGCTTCTCTCCCGTTTCTCGTTTCCACCCCCTCTCCGTTTTTTCCCGTTTTATCGGTTTTTCGCTCTCTTCGGTTTTTTTTTGCTCTTTCCCATTTCTCTCGCTTTTTTTTCCCTTCTCTTCTCTTCGCTTCTCGCTTTTTCCCCGGTTCTTCGCTTCCCCCCCCTCTCCTGCTTCTTGGCCCCCCCCTCTCTCTTTTTAAATGGAGAAGACTTTTGGTTTCACTTGATCCCCAAAATTGGTTTTTCCGGTTTAAAAAAGTGGAAAAGAAGTTTTTTAATAATTTTAAAAACCTGCCATAAAAAAAGGGGTACTTAAAGTTATCAGCCCGGGTTGGGCATCGGACTTTTGCAGTGAAAATTTTTTTTCGGGGCTTTTAAGTTCGTAAGACGTGCATTTCGGGGACACAATTGGCTGACGTGTGAAGTGGATACGGTGATGCGATTGGCGTTTGCGGTTTGGGGGGGGTAATTTCGGGGAGATGAATATCGAGTATCGATGCCCCGGCGTAGGGGGGGAATTTTAAAAATAAAGTCCGTTCAAACAAAAATTGTTTTTAAAAAAGCTTTTTTTCCACCCGGGGGGAATTAAGCAAAAAATTTGGCCCCTGACAAAATTGTCCGTTTAAGGGCCCTTTTAGGAGTTTTTGATTGTAGGGAAAAAAAAACTGAACGGCGGAAGGTTTGGACATGTCTACGGTGGGGATTGCGGATTTCCAAAAAGGTGGTTTTTTGGGAAAAAAATTTTGAGGTATAAAAAGTAAAGGAAATTAAAAAAAATTAAAAAGCCGTAAAATAAATTAAATAATGTTAAAGAAGTGTTAAAAGAATTGAAAGGGAACAAGACTGGAAAATTTTGAAAAAAACGGGGGTTTTTTTTAAAAAAATATCAAAGGAAGAATTGCGGGAAAACTTTCAGTTTAGGGTTAAAGGGGGAAGGAAGAAAGAAACTTTTTGTTAAGCCCCCCCAAAAAAAACAACGAGAGTGAAGCCACTAAAAAAAATAAAAAAAAAGGTGGATTTAAGGTATGGTATGGGATAACGAAATTTAAGGAAAGGGGCAAGGGGAACAGTTGGGGGTTTGAAACGGAGGGGTGAAAAAATTGAAGGAGACCCTCAAGCTAAGCGGGAGAAATTTAAATGATATCGGGGCCCAATCAAAACCCAAAAATAAAAATTTTTTAAAATAGGTTTTTTTTGAAGAGATAAATTAATGATAATAACTTTAAAAACGGAAGATGGGGAATAAAATAAAAGGGAAAAAATGCGAATTTAAGAAAAATGATCAAAGAAAGGAAAAAATAATCAATCTGAAAAAAAAAGGGAAAAAAAAAAAGGGTCAAAAAAAATAGAAGCAAAATGAAGAGCCCACATGAGGATTTTTAAAAAAGGGGGAAAACAAGGGTAGGAGGGGAAAAAAAGTGTCCCTTTTAAAAAACCCTCAATTTTAAAAAAATGTTTAAATCTGGGGATATTATCATATTCCCAAAAAAAAAAATTTCGCGGGGGGGGAAGGGGATGTTTTTAAAAGGGGGAGGAAGCCCCTAACTCGGGATTGTACAGCGACAAAGAAGAAAAATTTTTGGAATTGTGTTGAAAACGAAAAATACAATTTTGAATTTTAAAAGGGGGGGCCATGACCCCCCTTTTTCCCGGGGGAAAGGCCGACCTTAAAAGGGGGGCCCCCTAGGGGGGGGAAAGGGAGAGGCTGGGGGGGGCGCAAAAATTTTGCAAACCACGGGGAAAAAGCGGAGTTTTAAAATTTTCTAATACAAAGGGGCAAATTTTAAATTTTCGCACGAGTTTTAGATCAACATAGATAAAAAGGGGAAAAAAAAATCCTGGTTTTAAAAATTTTCGGGGGAAAAAGAGTGACTGGGGGGTATCGAAGCCGTGAAGTTTAACTTTCCCGGGGGTTTTAAAAAGTAATTTTGATGTAAGGTGAAAAAGGGGAAAACGGGGGGGAAAATTATTTTTTTTCGTTAAAAAACGTTTTTTTAAAAAGAAATAGTATTTAAAAAAAAAAAAAAAAAATTAGAATCGAATTTTTGGGGTGTGTTGGGGGGAGAAGAAAAGGGGTAAATTAATAAAGGAGTGAAAAAGGTAATATATCACTAACCCCAGCAAAACCACGGAGATTTTTGAGATTTTTCGAGGTTTTTAGTAGAAAAGTTTATAATAAAGGGAAAAAGGAATTTGGTTAAAAGGAGTTTTTTAAAATAGTTTATGAGAGATTTTTTTATGCGAAAAAACTCCCAAAAAGGGAAAATTTTCTAAGTTTTGGTATGAAAAAAATGTTAACGAACCGACCCCCAAAATTTCAAAAAGGGCCCCCGAAAGGGGCAATTATGTTTTTATTTTTGCATAAAAAAATTTTTAAAAAAGTACAGGAAATTTTATAAAACCCCAAAAAACGGATACGCGTGGCTAAAAAATTGAGGGAGGTTAGAAAAAATGAAAGTAAATATAGAAAATTTTTGGGCTAGGAATTATAAAGAGTTTGTTTTAAAAAAATTTTTATATTAGTGAAAAATAAATTACAAGAAAGCCGGGGAAAAACAGTGTTTTTGTTGGGTTTTTATGAAAAGGGGGGGGGAAAAAAAATTTTTTCGTAGGATAGGGGGGTGCGTTAGATTTTAAAGGGGGCCCCCGGAAAAAAAATTTTAAACCCCCAAATTTTGGGGAAAGGGGAAAAGGGAAAAAATTTTTAGACGAAAAAAAGGGCTGCGGATAGAAGGGGGGAAAGGGATTTTAGAAGAGCATTGTAGACGATACCGAACAAAAATTTGGGGTTTTTCCCCCATAAAATTGAAAAAATAGGGGAGAAAAAATTAAAATTAGGGGAAAAAAAAAAAAAAAAATTTGAAAAATGAAAAATTTTTTTTTTAAAGAAATCCTACGTCAGGGGAAAAACCCTTTAAAGAATAATTAGAGGCGACCCTGGGGATAAAAGAGGAGGAAAATTGTTTTTTAAATTTTAGGCGATATCAAAAAGGGGCAATTTAAACTGAAAAATTTTAATTTAATTTTATTTCTGTGGGGGGTATCTTTTTCAAAAATCGTTTTTTAAATTTTTTTTGTTTAAAAGGGAAAAGGAGGCGGGGAAACCCCCGGGTTTTAAATTTTTTTGGAATCAGGAAAAAAAGTCGGTTCGGGAAAATATAATTTTTGTTTTTGGGGGTCAGAAACGTTTTTCCCGTCCCAATCCCGGGTTTTTACCTGTTTCTTCCCGGGGGGGCCTCGATTTTGAAGGATTTTCTGCCCCGGTTTTGTGAGAGGGGAATTTCGTGCTTGGCTCGAAAAAAAAAACGTCCCCAAGTGATGTTTCAAGGGTGATCTGTCCCGTTTTCCCCAAAAATGGGGGGTTTTTTAAACCCCTTTTTAAAACCCCCCCCTCCCCCCAACCCGGACCAATCAGAATTACCTTTTATGCGCAAACTGGGGTTTTTGGGTTTTTTTCCCACAAAAAAAAGGATTGCTAAAAACGCTTTAAAAAAAAATATTACAAAAAAAAAGTAACCCCCGGGACGAGGGCGACAAAAAAACACAAAAACACTAATCCATCGTGGGGGAAAGTCTTTTACAAAAAAATTTCAAACGGCCATCCGAAATTTTTTCCCCCCCGGTAACGTTTTTTTCAAAATTTTCAATACGCAAAAAAAAAATTTCCCTTTTCCCAAAAAATATAAAACATGCTCGGGAAAATTTCGGGTGCATTTAAAACCCCTCGCAAATTAGATCAAAATCTCGTTTTTTTTTTTGCGCTTGTCAATTTTTGTCGAGGTTTATCTCGTATCGGGGTCGCGTCGGTTTCCCTTTCCCCTTTTAAAGGGTGCGAATAGACGTCGAACCTGGGCCCTCCCTTTTTTTCATGGGTTTAAAATTCTTCATTTTTCCCAAACCCGCCCCGTTTCCCCCTGGGCGTGCCCCACTATACGTCTCTATGCACCGGACCCCAAATATCTCAAAAACTTTTTTAAAACCAAAAAGTTCTTTTTTCAAAAATTGAAGTTCGTTTTTACCATACGCCAGAAATTTAAAGAGATACTTACCGTTCCTCCGTGCGTTTTTTTACCGGTGAGCCGGATAAATTTAGGGGAACACGTCGATGACGACAAACAGGGACCCCCAAAATTAAAAATTTTTTTTTTCGAATAAAATTGTAAAATATTTTGCCCCCCAAAAAAATTCGGCTTGATCGATGAAAAAAACCGCGATCCGAAAACCATGTACGCCCCTGATTTTACATGGAAACGATCAAAAAACCCGCAAAACTCTTTTTTCCCGGCCCGGTTTTTGGGTTTTTGCGAAACCATCTCGAAGCCGGCGCGCATTTCTCCCCAAAAAATTTTTACTTTAGAAAACGAGTTCATAGATTCGGAATCTTCTCGGCCGACCTTAAAAACCCCCGGGAAATTAATTTTAAATTCTTCGCTCGGATGTACAAACAAATCGCGCTTTCAATAGCATCTTTTGGAAAATCCCCCGCGTTTTTTCCCGTGCTTAAAAATTTCGAGATTTGCCCTAAAGAACACGCAACGACGGCCCAATTCAAGAAATCTTACCGAGTAGCAACTATACGCCATCGATTATAAAGGGCCCCGGGTTTTAAAAAATTTTTTTCAAACGCACGCCTTCCCCCTTTTAAGGGTCGGCCCCGTGAACGATCCCCTCGATATTTAACCCCAGCCTTTTATTCCGAAAAATTTTATCGAGCTCTCTTTCTCGAGCAGAGGGTAAAACGCCCTGAATTATATCGTTTTCACCAAACTAACGGGGAACCCGAAAAATAAAAAGGTCTACCCCATAAAAAAAACCCCGGGTTATTTCATTTTTAGTCCTGTTTTTTTAACGAAAATCATTATGGTTTAAAAAGAAACCCGGGGTTCCGACTTTAAATCGACCGTATTTGGGAAAACCCCGTTGGGGGTTTTTCCGCGCCGCGACCGTTTTTTGCTTGGGAAAATTCTCTGGCAAAAGGGGTTCCGGGGATTCCCCAACCCAACACGCCCCTTGTTTGGGGGGCCAAGGGGCCGGGGGTAGGGGCCTTTTTTACGACATTTTAAAAACCTGGGGGCCCTTTCCCCGCGTCCCCGGGGGCCCCTGCTCGATCGTTTGGTTGTCCTCACTCCGTCTCTCCCGGGCCCCGGGTCTGGTCTGGGGTTCCCTGGACCCCCCTTTCGAACGCCTTCAAAAATTTCCCTTTTTCCGGATTGGGGGAAATAGGGGCCCCTGCTCTGCAGCCGGGGGATCCGTACCCTTTTGATGTTTAAATGGGGGAGCTGTTTTCCCGCGATGGTACGCATTGCGAGAACCCCTTTTCGTGGAAAAAATCGCAGAATTGTCGCCCCTTTTCCCCAAAAACGAGCCCCGAATTTCTCCTAAATTGTCGTTTTGGGGGGCCCCGGGGGAAAAATTTTTTCGACTCCTTTCCCCCGCAGAAGGTCCCCAGGCCCAAAAGGCAATACTCCCCTTTGGGGGGTAAACCACGTCAACGCAGACCTTTAAACCCCAGAGCTTTTAATTTTCCCCTCGCTGAATTCTGTCAACTGGTAGGCGTCTCAGGGGGGCCCCAAAACTGTCCCCCCAATCCCCAAAAAAGGTTTTGCCCCGTCGGTCAAAATGGAAAGCGCCCCTTTTTTCCTTCCACCCCCCCAAAACGCAAAAAATGACGCCCCCCTTCGTTATGTCGGGTCGAACGGGCCCCATCTTTCCCTTTTCCCCTTTTTGGGGCAAACTGTCCTTCCCCCAAAAAATTTTTTGTCCCCCGGGAAGTAACAAATTTCCCCCCCGCGTCCTCGTTTTGCTCTCCCGTTGGGCGTTTTTCCCCCAAATGGGTTTCCCTGTTCGGCTATGTCCACGGTCCCATTCCGGGCACCCTGTTCATGGGGAACGCCCCCCCCTGAACCCGGGGAAATGCCTCCGAATATCCTCCGGGCCCCCGTTGCTCGCCCCAACCCCCCCAAATACCCAAAACGTTGGCTTTCAGGCGCGGGGGATGGCTCGCTTTGCCCCCCCCCAAAAAGGGCCGCCTTTCTCGCGAAGAGCCCCTTCATTTAAGCGAGGGGAAATCATCGGCGCATCGACCCCCCAATCTTTCCCCCAAATTTTCTCGATCTTCCTGGGGGACTCCCGATGTCCCAACACCCCCGGGGGAACCCCAAAAAATCACTAGCGTTGTTTCGTCTCAACCCGCGCGTCCCACACCCACGCGTATCGCAAAACTCCGAATCCCCCCTTTTTCCCGGCCCGAATTCGCAAAAAAGGGTGCAAAACCCCGATCCCACTTCGGGAATTTCCCTGTGGGGGTATCTTTTATCTAATATCAAAATTTTAAAATTAAAAATTGTTTGGGGGAAAAAGTAGGAGTGCGGGGAAAAGGGGCCCGGGTTTAAATTTTTTTGACTCGGGGAAAAAAAGTCGGTTCGGAAAAATTATTAAAATTGTTTTTGCAGGCGAAAAAAGTCTTGGGGGCCAAAACCCCCGGGGTTTTACTTGTTTTCCCTTCCCCCGCCTCGTATAAAGGGGTGTTTTTCCGGTTGTAGAGAATGCTTTGTTTTGTTCGTTTAAAAAGCCCGAAGAGATTTCTCAAGTGACTGTCCCATTCCCAAAAAGTCGGCATATTATCCCCCGGGGTTTTTAAAAACCTTTTTCCCCCCCGAAACATCGGCCCCCTCAGAATTCCCTTTTTTCACCCCGGGAGAACTGTTTTTCGGTTTTCTCGACAAAAAAGGATCGTCAAAAAAGCTTTTAATTTTTAAAAATACAAAAAAAAAAGTCCCCGGGCCCCGAGGCGAAAAAAACAGAAAAAACAAAAAATCTCATCGTCGGTTAACGTCTTTATACAAAAAATCCCCAAATAAAAGTATTAATAGTATAATAAACTCTAAAAAAGGGGCGTTAGACCCGGGGTAAATCGATCTTTGGGATGAATATAAAAAAAAAATTATTTTTTATCAAAAAAAAGGGTTTATGGAAAATTCGTGACATTAAAAAGAGCAGTTAGAAAAAATTTTTTTGGGTTCCGAAAAAGAAAGGTACGGGGAAAAAGGGGGGGGAAAAATAGCGATATTTGAGGACAACTTTTTTTGTAATAAAAGGGGAAAATTTGGGGGAAATAAAAAACAATCTTTAAAAGGGGGTCTCGCCCGGGAAAGGGTTTGGGGGAAAAACCCCTAAGAAACCCCCTTTTAAAAGTAGATAAAGCAAAAAAAAGGGGTTTTATGGGCCCCAAAAAAATTTTACCAATTTTTTAAA